>NC_030429.2:15790085-16092585 GCF_001660625.3 Ictalurus punctatus
AACAGCATAGTGCAAAAGAGTCACTCCTACTTGGCATGCCACCATTTAAGGAATGGCTACCATAGCTAGAGCCTGTAAGCTAGCAGCGACTGACTTAGACCTATTTTGCTGGATGATGCTGGATTTGTACATGGTGGTCCAACCGCTAGGTCACTGTCAGTTTGGAAAAATTTCCCGGAAAAATTTTCTCTGTTGAAGGACATGAAATTTATTAATATCATAATAAATTATGATGTTTATTAGTGAACAATTGGGTGTTTGGACTATAGTCTTTTGGGTAGTGGGGCTTGAGTCAGATTCAACTCCAAATCTCTCTAAATCTGCCAGGCAAGTTTGCCGTATCAGCACCATGTAGCCAACAGTGCATGGTATGGCAAAGGAAAAACCACTGATCCGTACATAGCCACAGGCCTGCTAATTGGCTATATGGTGGGAATGTTTTCTAGCAGTCTGCTTCTTTCCAAGAATACATTTGCATTCTTGGATAAACCAGTAGTATATTCAATAAATTTAGCTGGATTTTTCCTTTCAGAGAAAAAATTCAGTTTTTAAAAAAATTATTATAATAAATGTTATTTATATACCAGCCAGAGCTGCAACAACTAATCGATAAAATCGATAATAATCGATTATGAAAATCGTTGTCAACGAATCTCATTATCGATTATTTGGTCTGCGCGCAGCACGGGGCATGTTTACTCATTACGTTACTTCTGTTCCAAAAACATGCTTCGGTGAGTAAATACTAAAGTTGTGTCCCAAATGACGTACTACACACTTAGACTATGCACGGAGTACTCTACCATCTAGTGTGTGGATTTTACAAAGGTAACATCGTCTCAAATGGAACACCAGCGAGTTTTTACTAACCAGAAGTATAATCCACTTCCTAGTCAACGGTACATGACGTCACACGCATGTAATGCAACACCGCTAGCTTTAGCCTCAGAGTCACCATCAATGACTTTCTTCAGTTTACTGTTTCTGTCAGCATTACCTTTTATTCCCAACATGACCTCAGTCCTCATCAGACGGAGGCGAAATCTTCACGTGAAGAAAGTGTGCGACCTCTAAGTCCTCTAAGGCAGTGGAGCATTTTATATTAAACACCACGGAGAAGATTTCTAAACTTTATAAAGCAGAGTTTCTGTAGCACGGAAGCATGACAGTGATGCGGTCGCGAGTTGCTTAAAAGGTTTAATTTAATTCCAGTTGATTGTCATTATATGCTGTATTTGTGCACTTGCAGTGTAAATTCTGTTGTTTATTATAACGGAAGTGATGTGTTAGTAACGAGACCGCGTTGCTCCTCACACACGATGCAGATGCGGTGATACAGAGTGTAGCACGAGTAAGATCTGTAATGTCTATTTAGAACACTATGATCAAAAGTAAAATAATATGTCTAAAGACAGTGAGGAAAAGAAACCACAAGTTGCAGTGAAAGTGAGTTTTTATTATTAATTTAGGACGAGTTGAATTCAGTGCTTTTTGTGCATCCATAAAAAATAATTATTTCTATCTATCTATCTATCTATCTAATTTAGTTAGTTTATATTTATATTATATATAAGTACTTATGCATTATTTTTTTATGAATTCCCAAAAAGCACCAAATTGAACCGCAGTCATAAATTAATAATATATATTCTTGTGTGTGGGTGTGTATGTTGGGTTCTTTTCTGTTTTGGACAAACAGTTGTGCAAAATTTTAGTGTGAATTTATATTTGTAACACTCAGTTTGTGGATTTTATTTTAAATAAACAAATAAAAAGGAACTGAGTGAAAAAGTTTGCCCCGCCCCACCCGATTAATCGAATAATAATAATAATAATCAGCCAACTAATCGATTATGAAAATAATCGTTAGTTGCAGCCCTAATACCAACACAGTGTTAGTTGGTGGGATAGTAACAGAATTCCTTTGGGAAGGCATACTCTAATTAAGTACATTACTGCATCAACCAGTACAGCTGTGACTTTTTATTATCTGTGTCATCTGAAGACATTTATTGTTAGGAAGTACTTCAAACTTCTAACTGTAGTGTCCAAACATACAGATTCATCATGCAGTGAGCACATATGTGACCCCTCTAATGTACTGCAGAGCATATAATTTGTCTTGACAGTGTGGTTTTGCTGACATAGTCATAAACAATGTGAAAGGATAAAAGCGTGGGAGGGCTGAGCTGGGGTAGCGAGGTGAACACTTAGCACCGTCGACCTCAGACACACTCCTCAAGCAACCACAGCACTCCATCCTGTAGAAAACAGCCCATACCCACTACCTTAGTCATGAGCTGTGAGGCTAGGGTAACATGAGTAGGAGAACACCGATGGTTATGGAAGATGAGGGTTAATAAAACGACTGCACAAGTCAGTGTGAGGGTGGAAGTAAAAGCATGTTTGATGAGACTCTCCATTGGAACAATTTCATCACACACAGAAGGACAAGGCCTAGTTTATATTTTCGGAAGCACACCTCTGGAGGAAGTGAGTGTGCATCGTAGTTAAAACACAAACGCACACACACAGACCTGTCCTGTGACTCTAGTTATTGTCTTACATAAACACACAGTAAACACAAAAATCAAATGACTATTTAAAAACGGTTATGACCATTAAGGCTGTTGTGATCATTTTTGACATGCACATCAGATTACTTTTATTACAGAACATTTGAGGAACCAGCAGCAATGTTCAAATACACTGAATGGTATGAAGAGGTGAGGCTGGGGCTGATTTATCTGCAGCCCATAGTGACAGTTATATCAGATGATTACACCGAGTGAAAGCGCCCATAGTTTTTATCAATATTTTGACTGAACTTTTTCAGCTCATTCCGCCAGCACATGTGTAACATGTGAAGGCGAGATATGAAACTGAGAAGGTGCATATGAAACTGTGTTTGTAATGAATGAGAACAAGATGGATTATTTACTCTATCACCCCCCCCCACACACACACACACACACACACACACCACGAAATGCCTATGGAGGAGAATCTAAATGTGCATAGACTAAGCACAATAGACCACATAATTCTTCATATGTGACTGATTAGAACTTGTGATATAATACATTATTCAATCCTAATAGTTTCATAGACGAGCTTTCTATTGGTGGTCGATTTTAGCCCTAATAGAAACACAACCAGCGGTCAGTACGTTATACTTCCATGGATCTCTCTTTGCAACACTTGCATATGAAATTCTTAGATAGTGATAAAAACTTGAAAGCTGATTACAAGCACTTGATTTGTACGTACAGTTACTGGTGCACGACACACCCTAATCATAAGGCACAAGAGGAAAGCTGTAAGAACCCCTTCTAGTTCTTTGCAATTAGAAAGAAGCTTGAACAAAATAGCTACCGCTTATCAAGGGTGTGTGTGTGTGTGCACGCACGTGTGTATTTCTGTGTAGCCTTGATACATATTAATCCTGGCTACGAGTATAATCAAACTGCATGACTGGGACAAGAAAGTGAGTAAACGGAAGCGTTAATGTTTCTGGTTTCCTGAAAAGTGCACAAAAAGTTTCATAAAATGGTGAGATGTAGAAAAACGCCTGTTGTTGTCACTCCTGAAATCCTGTGACTTCAATCCCCATTTAGACTGACATCATGGTAAACAGTCTAGCAGCTCTGTGCTGCAGAGATGAATGGCTGCTTTTTAAGGGTTGTGACTTTGCATCATGTGAGCAATCAGGAGAAGGTGCTGCTGTTGAGCCATCTGCTCCCAGAAAATCAGAATATTCAGCTAGTAAAGTATCAGACAGATTAATTAAAACTTTGCGCCTTCTCAAACCCTCTTTTGGCACTAAAAACCGACGGCTGAGATTTATTTAACAGACGCAAAGGACTTTTAGTGGCTTAAAGAGGCAGTCACTACAGTTACACTTTCATCTCATCTGCTTTAAGGAAGGTTCCCATATTCAGCATGTATTGTGCATAGATCACCTATTAGCACCCGTTTTAATTTATCATAGCTAATAGTCAATACTGACTTAATACTGATTAAAAATTGGTGCTATTTCAGAAGAAGTTTTCAAGTGTTGAAACTTCAAGAAGTTTTGAAGAAGTTTTACTTTCATTTATTTTCTTTGACCGGAAAAAAACTATAATAATATAAATGAATTGTGAATGTATATGAATTTATTTTAAAATGTTGTGAAGTCCCAAATCAAAAGGCGAAATCCTGGCATTGTCAACTCTTTGCTGCCCTTTACTTTCTGGCCTCAGGCTCTTTTCACCTCAGTTGCTTAAATGTCAAAGTCAGTCTACTGCACTGCCTGTAGTTCTGAGGTGACGGATTATTGATATTTTTCAGCTTTGCACACTGCAAAAGACATAAATCACCAGTTATATATTTATATATAGTTCCCCGCAATTACAGAAAAAAACCTAAACATTGGTTGGAATTTAGACACAATGATTTCTTTATAGTCATCTGATGGAGCCTTCAGAAAGCTAAAAAGTAAACTGGATAGTAGGATTTATATTTTAATAAGTGACATCGAGTCATACACAGACAAGTGCAAAGATGGACATCTTCTCAAATATCATTCAGCAACGTACTTATATAATTTAATAATGATATATTGTGTGTGCAGCATGGGGAATCTCACATCTTGAAATTTCAGGCATTTTCTACTACATAAACTACATAAAACTACAGGTTTTCCTGAACTGAAATTTTCTTCTCTTTTGCATTTCTAAATCAGAAGCAAAGTCAAAGCATTTTAAGTCTGGTTGCCTCCAAAAGTGAAAAAGTAGAAAATTGCATTAAAATTTTCCAGTCCAATTCCACTGAAAGGCACCAACACACTGATTGGATAAAGCATGTTTGCCTTGCGCCTCCAGGGTTGGGGGTTCGATTCCCGCCTCTGCCCTGTGTGTGGAGTTTGCATGTTCTCCCCGTGCTTCAGGAGTTTCCTCTGGGTACTCCGGTTTCCTCTCCAGTCCAAAGACATGCATTGTAGGCTGACCGGCATCTCTAAATTGTCCATAATGTGTGTATGATTGTGTCTTGCGATGGGTGTCCCCGCCTTGTGCCCCAAGTCCCCTAGGATAAGCCCCAGGATCCCCATGACCCTGTGTAGGATAAGCGATACAGAAAATGGATGGATGGATGACCACGAAAAAATATGACTACCTTTATATCAACCTTTGTTAATCTGCCTCCTTATCTACAGTCCTGTGAAAAAGTATTTGCCAGATTTCTTAGAAGATTTCTTCTGTTTTTGTGTACATCTCATACTAAGCTATTACAGAAATTTAAAGAAAATTTAAGACAAAACAAATGCAACCAGAGTAAACACAAAATACAGTTTTTAAATTATAATAATATTTATCGAAGCAAAAGCATTATCCAATACCATCTGGGCCGTTGTGAAAATGTATTTGCCCCTGTAGTTACTAATTCCCCAAATCTATGAAACTGCATTCATAATTCAGCTGAACTAGACACAACCAGGCCTTAGGATTGCTGTGATAGTTGGTGTTCCCGTTGTTACACGGTGTTCGGCCGCACAGTGATTACATCACATGTCCACCGCGGCACCGCCCCCACTGTCGTTTTGCTTTTTTTATATTAATAAAAATCACTTAGTTCCATTAGAGAATGGACGATATAATTAAAAATGGAACGTGTCTGTTGAATTCAGCATGAGCCGAATGAGTTAGAGTCGCAACACAGATCAGATTTCATTTATCACGTAACGAGAGTGACGTACAGACCTACAGACCTCTCTTTCATCAGTAAGGGTCACTGTTCATGACTCCATTATCAGAAAGACACTGGGCAAAAATGGCATCCATGGAAGAGTGGTGAGGTGAAAACCACTGCTAACCCAGAAGAACATTAAGGCTCGTCTGAATTTTTCCAAAACACACCTTGATGATATTCAAACCTTTTGGGAGAATGTTCTGTGGACTGAGGAGTTGAAAATGCAACTCTCTGGAGGACAGGAGTCCTGTTACATCTGGCTGAAACAAACACAGAATTCCACAAAAAGATCATCATAAGTGTGATGGTGTGGGGATGCTTTGATGCTTCAGGGCCTGAGCAACTTGCAATAATTGAGGGAAACATGAATTCTGTTCTCTACCTGAAAATCCTAAAGGATTTTCCGGTCTTCAGTCTGTAAGTTGAAACTCAAGCACAACTGGATTATGCAGCAAGACAATGATCATAGGAGTAAATCCTAGTCATAGAAGTAAGTGAAAGACTGATCTCCAATTAGCAGAAGTGTTTGGATGTAGTTATTGCTGCTAAAGGCGGCTCAACCAGATTTTAAGATTAAGGGGGCAATTAGTTTTTTCACATTGGTGATAGGTGTTGTATAACTTTTTTGCTTCAATAAAAAAAAACTGTATAGTGTGTTTACTCAGGTTGCCTTTGTTTTATGCTGTATTTCATTTTAAGACCTAAAACTATTTAGTATGAGATATACACAAAAACAGAAGAAATACTTTTTCACAGCACTACCGGGATCTTTGCAGAAAACCTACAGTAAGTAAATTCTGAAAGTTATAAAAAAAACATTTCTTCATCATTTTGGAGAAATATATTTATGTTTTCTTAAAATAGAAGTTTCAAAGTATGTTCAGTGCCTCCTTCTTGGTCTTGAAGTTACTATGACAAAAATTGCAGCTTGCTGTGAAACTGCAATGTGTAAAACTTTTTGTCCTGAAGACGTTCTAGTGTAGGAAAACCTAAGGTAAATATAAATAATTGTTTAATGGCTAGATTAATTGTGCTCTCACTACCATCATGTACTAAACAATATGTCAGTTTGGGAATGGGTTGCAAAGGATTAGGAAGTGGGTTGCAAAGGATTCCATCCTACAGGATCATAAGCCCATGGGGTCGGATCACACTAGTGCTCATGCACCTGCCTGGCTTTTGCCGAGTAATAATGCTCGATGACGCAGCTGTACATTGCAGCCTCACAATTTGTCGACTCACTCCAAACAAACATACTTTCCCCCCAATACAGATGGTCTTTTGTTGGTGAAATTTGATACTCTAATCTATTTATCCATTTCCAGAAGCATTCAACTGAAACAATACATGAATTATATTCTTATTGTTTGATTATATTTACCATGCATGGTTGGAAAAAAAGCACACACATTATTGTGTGGGCCATACACAAATCTATAATGACTGAAAGAACACTTAAACCTATCATCCTACTTCTTCTTATTTTGTGTCTTAAATGTGTTACACAAGGCGCCCATGCTGTGTGATAGCTGATAAGAGAGTAGGCAGAGCCGCACAAGGCACAGAACCGGATACCAACTGGATGCCAAGCTCACCAGATGGAACGGTCACTATGCTGCATCATCCCCCTTCACCAAGCACAGATCAGTGCCAGCATTTCAGACAGACTCGAAAACACAGTGTAATAATGCTGATAGCATAATGACTCCATTTGTTAATGTTTGACAGAATTTTGCAAACCTCATTAGCAGGAGTGGAAATGTCACAAATGAACCAGTTCAAAACCAGAACCAGTTTTACTTATGCTTTTTTATTAATACCATGTGTTGTTACCTGGATGATCAACGATTGTTTTTATGTTTTGTTTTTATGTTAAGTTCATGAGTGCCTTGTTTGTCCTGAGCAGTTAAACTGCCCACTGTTCTTCAGAAAAATCCTCCAGGTCCTGCACATTATTTAGTTTTCCAGTTACCTGGATGATCAACAATCGTTGATCATCCAGGTAACAACATGCAGTATTAAGAATCGAGCATATGTAAACTAGTTAATTTGTGTAAATTCAGTTATTATTGTGTCTTGTGGACTACACGTAAATATCTGTTATGTGAAACAGTTTATTCAGGGTAAGACTAAATAAAAAACAACATGCAATTTTTATGATTCCATTTCGCAACATTTTGCATTTTGCCGATTCTGCAATCTTATGACCTCAACTGTACAGATAACTACAAATATAATAACAAAACCCATGAATGCAGTCTCACTGACATTCTTCAGCATATAGACATAAAATAGACATTAAAATACATTTTAATATGTAACTCCTTGTTGCTTGTACTAACGCATAGCAGGGTCCAAACAGACAACCGAGTCAAATATACCGGATATTAAAAAAACAGCAAGGCTTGCAAATTGATAAAGTTTTGAGTGATGGTTTCAGATGGTCAGGTTTTAAACTGACAGTCAGGGGCTGAACAGTCTGAGCTTTTACTGTAATGGCTAATCTCATCACCAGACTTACGGATCGACACATTATCCACTTGCACACTTCCCGACTGGTGGCATGTGCATTTTCATGTGCTATAGACAGAGAGAGAGAGAGAGAGAGAGAGAGAGAGAGAGAGAGAGAAAGAGAAAGAGAGAGACTGTGATCTGATTTAGGATGTGTGTTACATGACCGATGAGGTAAGAGGCTAAATTAGATTACTGGGCTGAAAAACAAGTGCTTGCCAGTGAGAGAAATCTTTATAGATTATCAGTCAGTAACACTTCCGCTATGAGTTCTGTATTCATAATACATGATACAATAAAAATTTTAAATAAATGCTCATATGTAGTTATAGTTACATGCATTACAATTTTTAAAACATGAGCATATCATGTTACTTAATGCGTTATAATATTGGTTCATGAGAACTTTAGTGACAGTGTAGTAATAATGCTGTAATGAGCTATAATAAAGCTCCGGAGTAGTAACTGTATCACAACTTATATGTATTATAACCCACACCTTTATTTTCTCAGATCTTACTTACGTCTAGTAATTAAATAACGAATAATATACAATAGGGCAGGCTGTTGTTGGAAAAGCTGATTATTTTCCTATCACAGTATATCCTAAAGAGTTTATTCCGCTTATAACACAGTAATTTGCCAACAATGGCATTCTTTTATTTATTAAAGAATGGCGTCATAACATTTATCAGTTTAAAAAAGTTACATTTAATGCTGTGAAACAAGTGATTCTGCTGTAGTTCATGTAGTCATTTGAGGTAGTATTAAGACAGATAAAAATGCAGCTTTCGTCTGCCATCATTGAATGTAAAGGAACAGCACTACCTGTTAGAAAGCACTGACTCTTCCCGTAAACATCTCCTCTAATTGTACACCATATTAAAATATGTTTTTGTTAATAAACAAACATATGTTAGTCCGTTTATTAGGACGTGTCCTACACATCCCTGTGAATGAGTTGCTACTATAGAAGCAATAATGTAATCTATAATAAGTCATCTTTATGCCTATTCATACACATAATGCATAAACTGTTAGCATAAACCAAATCCAGTGGTACTCTGGTTCGTCCTAGTAGGACAGAGGAAAAACCCACTGCTCAAGATCAATGTACAGCACAACGCAGTTTATGTATTTTATTTGCATGCTGATGTATCCCTTCACTGTTTGATCACACACCTTCCTCACTCAAACGGTCAACTTCAGAGCTCACACTTCCTCTGAACACAGTACTGGGAAAACCTGTTCATAAAAACAATGTTTTCCTCTAACTTTCCTCTTTATGTCCTTGACTGTGTGCAGGTCACGCCTCCTCCTCAGTGCACTCGCAGGAATGTGTTTGATCACAGAGAAAAAATATGTTTGGAGTCTGCATTTAGGAATATACTAGTGGCTTAAAATGCTTAAATGCTGAGTGGAAAATACGACTGACCCGCAGGGATGAAAGTGAGCCTTTTCAAGCCCAGTAATCTCCTTTATACTTGTACACACAGTGGTCTCGTAAAAACACAATGGGAATGCAAAATGATTGCTGTCTAAATGAACAACACTTTCATGAATAAAGAATATACCACTTATAATGTGCAAAGAATTAGTAGTAGCAGTAGTTCTGTAGTATACTGGTAGTAGTATTATTTGCAGTGTGGTCTTTACACCAAAAATTAAAATGCATTAATAAGTAAAGCAGAGACGGAGTAATACATAAACCGTATGACATATGGTTTGTGGGATATCATATCATGGTATACACAGAGAAATTTGTAGTCATAAAAAATGCCATTATGTACCACACAACATTGGTGTGCTTACGCAAATACTATATAGTTTGCTTAGGGAAAGTAGCGTTGTTGTTTTTTTTAAACAGACAGGATCACTCAGCTTTTAGCAGTTTATCAGCAAAATAAGAAATTCCATTTTCATCAAATATGTTTGTTCATTAAATTGTAAGCTGATTTGAAAAAGCTGGAAGATATCCCAGGAGACGTAGCACACCAAGAAACATAACCATACAAGTATTCATTTTAAACAAATTTAAAAGTAAAACTACTTTGAAATTCCTGAGTTCTGTAATGCCACCATACTTTAACAGTCGCTTACTGCAACTTGCCTCCTCCTTATAATTGTACTGTTGTCAGTGTACATAATGAGAAGTAAAGATGACACAAAAGGAATATTAATGGAATATGATAATATTACACAAAGCAAAAGAGGCGAGAGAAATACGTTTTTAAAGGCCTCTGCTTGAGAGAAGCAGATTCGATGACTGAATTTCAATGCAGTGTGTAAGAAAGCACAGACCTATTTAGCCCAGGAATCAATCACTCACTCCCCATCTCTCCTCACACAGCTACAATGGCAGGCCTGTCTGTGTGTGTGTGTGTGCGTGCGCGCGTGTGTGTGTGTGTGTGTGTGTTTGAGAGAGAGAGAGAGAGAGAGAGAGAGAGAGAGAGAGAGAGAGAGAGTTCAGAGTGATGTAAAGAGCCGGAAGGCAGCAGTAGGAAGAGGATATGTTATGTGTTTCTTTCTCTGTCCTCTTTGTTCAGATCTACATGATCTACAGCAATCCAATGTGATGATGTCATGTGGGAGAATTCCATACAAAGGAACAGCCATTAACCTTGAGAAAATGCAAGTATCAACTATGTTCACCATCCGATTCTTGCAAATATAGATTTCTCTGTTCACTGGACCCTAATGGGTAGACAAAATAAAACCTGCTAATTAACACATCAGCCCCGTATGTGGGCTTCATATTGACAGCTTTTGTTGTGAAATTTGACTTAGTTTGTGAGTTAGTTAGGCCTGAATACATGAAGTTCACTACATATTAAGAAATGACTGCTTGATTACTTTGTTAATGTCCTTAAGTCTGGGTTTTAAATAACTGTACTTTGTTTGAGTCTTTCTTTCACCTAATACTTTTGACTTTTATGTTCTAATCCATTGCCAGACATTACAACACTATATTTCTCCATGATAATATATTTGTAAAGGCATAACCCTGCTGAAAAAAGTCCAGTTTAGTCTGACCAACCACCAGATCCCAAAACTCAGTAGACCAGTGGGTAAGTTATTTTCCAGCTTCCTTATTACTTGATGCTTGTGCATGTTCTCCGTGTGCTTTGGGGGCTTCCTCCGGGTACTCCGGTTTCCTCCCCCAGCCCGAAGACATGCTGATTGTCGGTAGTGCGTGAATGTGTGTGCGACTGTGCCCTGCGATGGATTGGCATGTCCAGGGTGTCCCCCACCTATTATATATTTTATCCCTGTAATAGGCTCCAGGCTCCCCGTGACCCTGTGTAGGATAAGTGCTATAGAAAATGGATGGATGGATGGATTTCTACTTGCCTTACTGTTGTGTTAATTTCTTAAATATTACCTGTCTATGATGTAGCATTAGTAGCTGCAATTTAGAAACTGTTTCCTTTCTGCCAACACTTGCCATCTGACAAACATGGTCTACCCGTTTGAGCTGCTCGGCCTGTGTTTCGGAGGCTGGTAGCTGGTCAGAACAAACTGGATTTTTCAGCAGGGTGACTTTGGCATCAGATGCTAAAGTCAGCTTCAGGTAATTGATCTAAATTCCTATCAAATCTAAGCTTTAACATGTGACAGCAAGAATAATATCACTGTAATATATGTTATCACATACATTTTGTACACTTCATCAGGGTGGTTTGTATTGTGACTGCTAGCTGTTAGCTTCCAACTAGCTTGTATCATCAGAGTTACATTTACATTAACATTTATTCATTTAGCAGACGCTTTTATCCAAAGCGACTTACAAATGAGTAGTTAGTAGCATACTATCTACGATTTGTGAGATTAGGAATACAGCTGTTGTTAGGCTAAGTTAAAATTTTCCCATGTTCCTTGATTCTTTGCTGAAAGAGTCACCTATTTACAATCACTGACTAAAATCAGTGTGATTTGAGGCAGAGGCCCTTGTTGTACTTCGCAGAGGTTTTTTTTGGGCTTGTTGCAGCCAAAAATACTTGATTTTGATGTGGCTTTTTTCCCAAAAAATGTGCACTGCAAACTGCAGAGTTTTTTCATTTTGTTTTGTTTTTTTTTTAACATTTTTGCAGAAAACTACTTGAATTGGCGAAATTGCAAATGCACGGAATTGAATTTTGCAGTGATGTTTGTTGGTAAATTAGACTTTTTAGGTGTGCTCCTATTCGATGCACATGATTCGAAGAGGGCTTTGGCTGAATGTGCATTGTGATGACATCACATGACTTGTCTTGGCCCAAATCTACCGAAAATGAATTTTGAAAAATTGCAAGCTCTTCCGAATATTGCGGAGCTTGCTTGATTTTGCATTAATTTCTGTGATCACGAAATCCTGCAGCACCTGTTTCAGAGTTTATATTTTTCGACTTTAACTTGAAGAATGACGAATTTGACACATTCAAATATTTAACAGATTATTTATTTAGATGGGCAGTTATACTTTTACCCGAGTAAAGAATCTGAATGTTTTTACCACCTCTGGTGAATTTTAAGCAGTGGCCAGTAACAATGATTGTCATGAGTGCTCTTCTGGTTAATTTTATCATACACAATCATGCAGCAGCAATGATACAAGCTTCCAATAAAATTAAAGTTGGTCTAGTTTGCGAGATTCAACTCCAACTAATACTCCTATAATGTCTGTATAGGACTGACATCCCAGCCATTACATCTGGTGTTGTTTCAGACACATTAATCCTGTGAGCTGGTGTGTTTGCGTGTCAATGCTGGCAGATGCCAGTCTCACACAGCTGGGTGTGTTTTCTGGGCCAGCTGATCCCTGGGCTTGCTGACAGCTCCTCACACTGATCCTGCACTGTCAGACACGTGCATGAGCCTTGCTGACACCTATTCACACCATACACAACAAAAAGCTCGCAAGCAAAAAGCTCAAATAGGCCCTATAAGGTGCATTCACTGGTTCACAAATCACTGGTTCACACATCACTTGTGCACACATCACTGGTTCACACATCACTGGTTCACATATCACTAGTTCACACATCACTGGTTCACACTGTGGTCTGGTGTGATCATGAACAGCACAAGGGCACTAATCACATGTTGGACTATCATGCGTATAAGAGCTGGATATAAGTTGTAATGCTGAATGAGTGTGATGGGATCATGTTTAATGAATTACGTGAAAGAGCCACACGGCACAGGGAGGCATGATAAGTAAAATTAATTGTTAGCAATAAGCAAACACTTAAAGACTTAAACACTTAATTTCACTCCAGCTCATGTCCATGTGTTGGAATGACAATGACAATCCTTGAATCTTTGAAAGCACTCAAATCCTTCTCCAGCACAGCCTCAGGTCTCAGCTCTCTGCTGATTGGCAACAGTCGGAGCTGAGGAACAGACAGAGCAGATACACATTTAAACGAAGCGGTGGGGCAAAGCAGCACTGCCAGACCTGAGTCTCTTTCTCTTTCTCACTCCTGTCCTATTTCCTAGCATTCGGCCTCCTCAAAAGGAAACAAGTCTGCACCAGCTGCTCCCTCAGGGCCACAGAGACAATGAGACAGAATGACAATTATCAACCAAGAAAAATATTCAACATGATGCATTCAGTGATACTGAAGTGTCTAAGGGCTGGAAGGGAGGCGTCTAAGAGGCTGTCCGACACATATTCATGTTTATATTTCACAGTCTTAACAAGCATTTACAATAAGTATAGCAATGCCAAATAAAGCTTATATTTTCACCAAAGCTTATTCAAACAATTATTTTTCATATATTTTAAACATCACTGAATTAATACAAAATGAATATTGAACACTTAAACTTCCAGAAATAGTTTAAGCAGTTAATACTACGTAAGTTCACATTTAATTTCCTCATTCTCTTAACTCGTACCTTTCCTCTTCATTTCACTGTAAGTTACTGAATCATTCAAACTAATAACTGAATAATATGCTTTAAGATGAGTAACTGAATAATAAAATGATTATTTGATGGATTTACTAAAATGTTCTGTATAACCTTAAAAATAAAAACAAATGAATTTGCTACATGAGCTCCAAAAAGAGGAAACATTAAAACAACAACAACAACAAAAAACTGGGAGTCATTTGGTGAACTAGTATACAGTATGGTTGCACATAAATATATGTTGTATTGACTGTCCTGCTTGATTGTGCGTTAATCTCTGCGATTGCAAAATCGCAAAATCCCGGAGGGACTGCTTAATAGGCTTTTGAGATTTAAAAAATTCAATATAAACAAACAAATGTATTAAAAGCAGGGTGACACCTGAGTGAATAAATAGCACTATAACGGTTATGCAATAGTTTGCTAATTATAATTACAAATACCTAATTACTGAAAGTAGAGATTTAAATAATTATTAGTCAACAGAACTCAATACACTAATCAACCCAAAATCAAAGCAGTTACTCAATAACCCAGTTAACCAACAAGAATGTAGTAGGGATGTCACGAGAACCGATACTTCGGTACCAAGGCGGTACCAACATTCTTAAAACATGACGGTACTTGTTTTTCTGCACTATCTTTGGAACCGATTCTAATGGCGGTACCGAGGTTGCAATTCATCCGGACCTGATGGGGCAGCAAATACGCGCAAGTGTTTTAGTCAGTCCACAAGTGGTGACGAAGAAGAAGAACGCCTACAAGCACACGGGAAAAACTACAGAAGATTAGCTTAACTTAACAAGTTTAGCTTCGCCCCGACTCGTTGAGAGGAAAAGAGAGGAAAGCTAGTATCAGTTTCCGGTGTGCAACCAATTCTATTGTTCATTTCAAACAAAGCAAGGAAACACCAGGAGTTTGGCAAAGCACCTGAAAGACGGTCCAATATTATGTTTGTTAGAGGCAGCTGGCATTGTTGCAGTGAAACCAGCTAATGTTATGCTCCGTGTAATGTTAGCGATGGCCTGTTATTTGTTAACGACACTAACACAGTCAGTGTGTTTAGATGGACAACAATAATCCACTCTTAACCCGATTAAGACGATACTTTGATTAAGAAACTACCATGTAAACAGCAATTTTTAATTACCTTAATCTGATTAAGGTCATACTCGAAGTAAACACTAATCAAATTAAGACATGTGGAGTACTCCTGTTTTAGTCCCATTATCGACCTGTATTACAGACATGTAAACACCTTAATCACATTATTAACATCGTGTGAGAGTTTTTACCGCATTTTGCGACAGGACACGATCACACACGGCAGTGCTCAATATTTTACGACAAACAAGAAAGTACGGCTGCATTCCAAACCGCATACTTGCCTACTATAGACCTGTAGTAGATGTATCTCGGCTAGTATATAGAAGGTAAGTACGCGGTTTGGGACACAGCCTACGGCTTTAAACAGCTGTCTATTTGCTCGTACAGCATGGCAAGTAATTAACTGAACTTAAAGCGTTAGTAAAAAAAAAAAAAAAAAATACCCGAACTGTATACGGTACCATAACGAAGACGAACTGTATGTTGATATGTGAAATTCTGGAGGGACGTCGGACAGCGTGGCGCGGTGACGTAATGACGTGTGCCGTTCACCTAATTATGTTCTATAACATGTAAAACGGGTACATGAAAGGAGTATTCTAAAAGCGACTCATGTAAACACCTTAATCACATTATTATCTTACTCAGAGTAAGGTCAATAATTAGATTACTGCTGTCCATGTAAACATAGTCATTGCAGTGTTATAAACTACCTCCGAATGGGCCACCATGCATTGCTATTCAGCCCGTGTCCTGTTAGCTAAATGTAGCCTCATGTCACTAATAATTATTCACATGTTCATGCTTTTAATAACTCTTTTTGGCCTGCCACCATATCAGTGAATTTAAACTAATGCTTACATTCAGAGTATAAGGTGTTTGTGTGTGTGTGTGTGTGTGTGTGTGTGTGTGTGTGTGTGTGTGTGAGTGGAGTACATCCTCCCTTTGCCAGTATCAGCCAGAGGAGGATGTACTCCAGGAGAGTTTTTTATTTTATTTTATTTTTATACCACACTGCGGTATCAACTTCAGTATCAAGTATCATGTACTTTTGGTGGTATCGGTACCGACTACTAGATTTTTGGCATCGTGTCATCCCTAGAGTATAGTAGTTAGTCATTAAAAGAGCGGGTTCAGGTGTAATTTCAGGTGCATGTATTGGTCCAGAAAAACACAAAGTAAAAAATAAAACAACAACAACTAAAAAATTATATGAAACTATCACTCGTTATGTTGCATAAATGCATAATAACATTGTACAACAAAAACTAAGAAGTATTTCAGTCTACTTCTTCACTATAAAGTCCCAAACAGGAAGTGCCAAAGCAACAGCATGTCCACATGACTAGTGCAGAGTTTGCTAAGGCAAATAGTGTATGGTTTAGAGGGTGCGGTTTCATTTGAAAGATAAAAATGACGAGCCTCCCAGCAGTACCAATGACTTGTAAATTTCAACTTCAACAAAATGGCAGAAGTAAGAATGTCATGTGAAATTGCAAAAGACTGTAATGATGATTAATGGCACCAGATTCTTTAGCATGCAGTCCATATTGCAGTCTCAACATATGAAGAAAAACAACACGCTTGAACACACATTTTAAAAACTTTTTCATGTTTAGTGCATTTCCCTTGTTTTCCTTTAGTCCATTCTTGTCTATAGCTATATAAACACATGAAACCATAACATAATATTATTATAGTAAAGCATGTAGTCCATGCTACGCTTCCTACCTTATTCCTATCCTAGAATTTCACAAGCTTGTTAGTGGACACAATCCTTCTATGTCCACTTTATCTGTTTTTCCTCTTCCTATCAGGCAATATATCTAATGGGAAAAAGACTATGTGCTTTTCTTTCCCAACACAAGCCAACATGCAGCAGTCAGGAATGAAGACTAGTGAAAACTGATGCATATTAAACAGCGTTCCTAAAGAAGTGAGAGAAAAAAAATGTAGTCTTTCCTTCCTATTTTTTTTGTAAAGATTGTAATCAAATTCTAAATCTTTCTTGAATGCAGATATTTTAATTAACTTGCTTACAAGAGATAATTGTTCCTTGCTCTTGATTTGTGTTGTAAATGTCATTTCTAGGAGAAGCCTATCAGTAATGGAAATCTAAATATGTTGCTTATGTTTGATGACGGTGACTGGCTGCTTGTATGATAAAGGCTAGATGCCTCCATAGCAACGCATGCATGAAGATGCTGGCTTAAATACTACTGAACAGAATGCTGTAGATATGCATTAATCAGCCGATCACTACTGGGGCAAAAAAAGAAATGACAGCTTACATGCTGTGTTGGCTAAACCATGAAAAACTGCAATGCTGATACTTCTAGAACTAAGAGTCGTGCTATCAGCAAGTAAGTTCTGCAAATGCAGCAATGAGACTAAATGAAGATATCCCAGATATTTCCATGTGTGTGGAGAGGCCAGTGGTGAGTCTGTAATATAGAAATATGTTCTCATCTGTCACAGATATCAAACACAATGTCCATCTTGCAAATTGAATATTGAATCATCCCACAGTACAGTATTGTCCAAACATTTTACACTGGATCTGGATCAAGTCCCACTAGATGTGTCCGTCAAATGCACATTGCACATTTTCCATCTGTAGAATGGCACGACAGCACACTTACGTTTTATAATGACAGCTAACACCATATGCATCCGTGAAAAATTAGGGTTGTTATTATTATTTACAATATGGGTTGCTTAAAAACTGATTAAGACAGTGGGATAGTGAATGAACTGCATATTTGTGTTTATTCTGTTTAACCGTATGTATCACTATACTGTATAAACATTTTGTGGATTTATGGACTTAAATCAAGACAGAGCATAAAACAAACATAAGAGCGTGCCTGAGCTTGTGTTTTAAATCCATCCACCCTTCCATTCATTCATTCATTCATTCATCTTCAGTAAATAATTTATCCTGTTCTGGGTCACAATGGATGGGACACCAGTCAATTGCAGTGCACCATGCACACATTCCCCCACTCATTTACACCTAAAGGACGTTTCCAATAGCTAATCCACCTAGTGATGAAGGAAAACCCACACAGACAGAGGGAGAACATGCACAGAAACTGCACATCGACAGTAACCTGAGCTCAGGATCGAACCAGGAACACTGGAGATGTGATACACGGTTAGATTTGGTTACATTTTAAACAGAAGTATTTTCATCACAGGGCACAATCACACGCACATTCACATACTCATTCACACACTACAGATAATTTAGACATGCCAGTCAGCCTACAATGGATGTCTTTGGAATGGGGAAGGAAACCGGAGCACCTGGAGGAAACTCTCGAAGCACAGGGAGAACATGCAAACTCTGTGCACACAGAGCAGAGGCGAGCAGGTGATATCCATCCATGCATATAAAAAAGAATAAAAATAAATGTATTATAAACAAATATATTACTATTTATAACATGCAGTAAATGAAAATTTGTGAGCAAACCTATATATTCTGATATGTATCATGTATTGCAGCAATGCCTTTAACTGTAGCCAATCAACCTACGAACATGTTTTTGGGAAGTGGGAGGTAATTCATGCAGACATGGGAAGAACTGAGGGAGGGAGGGAGATCCACCACGCCACCCAGTTTAACATGACTAGAAATTTTCAAAAATCCATTTAGGTTTTTTTGTTTGGTTTTGTTTTTATGACTCAAACAAACCTTCCTGTTTCTGCTATCAGTTTCCTTTCTCTTACTCTAGCTCCATTCACAATTCCTATTCCCTTCCTCATTATTCTGGCCTCAATGTGACCTCTCCCTGGAGCACTTAACATTGCTTCCCCACCTGTGAGGATGTGGAGCACTTCAAAGCACCATACAGTGATTGAGCACTGATTGCTGTGGGCCACTTGACTCATTTCATCTCATCTTGAGGACTAAACTTTCCGGGAATGAGGTGGGAGGGAGATGGAATTCTCTGAAGAAAGAGGCGACAGTTTCTCCCTTTGATGGGCTCAGCCTTTTCAGTGCTGCTCTTTTTAAACAAATTTGATCATCGCTGTGATATATTTCACTTATTATGTAAGGGAAAAAACTACAGACAAGAGCATTTCATATCTGCACACACATATACTCCAGATAATCATACTCTGCTGTGTGACTAACCCTGATTTGTATATATTTTTTTTTAAATCAAAGCTAAAAATGATTGGGACTTAATACTTGAAGGCCCTTCACAAATGAAAAGAATCAAAAAATAGAAAGACAGTGACATGGCACAGCATGAGACAATGTGCATGAGAAAACATGAGTATTTGAGTACAGTTGTATTGTTCATAAATGTCATGGCATACCGTGAAAATTTCATTTTCATTTCAGCACCGTACACTGTATTTTCATGTCAGCCTTTTTGCACACGTACAATTCTGACATTCTGGGTTTTTTGGGGTCTTTTTTCCGACTCTCATGGTAATGATTGTATTTCCCTGAGAACTACAGATACAGTGCCCTCCACTAATATTGGAACCCCTGGAAAATATGAGCAAAGAAGGCTGTGAAAAATTGTCTTTATTGTTTAACCTTTTGTTAAAAAAATTACAAAAAAAACGCCCACAAAATCATGTCCTGCCATAGCCATCTCAGTCCCCTGACTTGAAATCCATAGAAAACCTGTGAGGTGAACTGAAGAGAAGAGTCCACCAGCGTAGCCCTTGAAATTTGAAGGATCTGGAGAGATTCTGTATGGAGGAATGGTCTCAGATCCCTTGCCGTGTATCTCCAACCTCATCAGGCATTATAGGAGAAGACTCAGAGCTGTTATCTTGGCAAAGGGAGGTAGCACAAAGTATTGACTAGAAGGGTGCCAGTAATTGTTGCACACCTATATTTAACAAAGATATTTTTAATAAACCTGTATTTTGTTTGCAATTGTTTGATATTCACAAGAACAGAGAATTTTTGTGAACTTTTTAAACAAAAGATCAAAAGGTTAAACAATAAAGACAAATTTTCACAGCCTTCTTTGCTCATACTTACCAAGGGTGCCAATATTAGTGGAGGGCACTGTAAATATCAAATACAGCAATCTGTTGGGGAAAAATTACTATTTACCATCAGTTACTGGTTTAATAAAATAATGACTGTTTCATATAGTAAATAGATAATAGATTATGTGAATTTCTGATAGTGTTACTAATGTGATAATCTAATCCACACAATTATGAAAATAATGAAAGTTAATAAAGACAAGCTTTTTTTTTTTAATAAACCTGTTGGAGTACACCAATTTTCAAAGCAATGTTCATATTTTATTATTTATTCTTTATGTATTTATAATTTTAAAAGAAATCAATATCATAGTTATATAGCCTTCATAATAAGTATTATCTGTACATATCAACATATTTTATGTATCTGTTTTTATATATCAGTTTCATTTTAATTATATGTTCTTTTAATTATGCTTTCTTAATGAGTTCAAAAAGCAACACACAACAATACTAAAATGCCAAGGCCTGAGCTCTTAGTAACCCTATACCAGCAGAATTTCTGCTCAGTGTTTCTGAACATGTCTATGAATTTCATGTAGTCACTGATCAGCAGCCAAGCGCAGCCCCCATTGCCCTGCTATACACAGGCCTACAGTGACCACACTGGTCAGTGTTTCCGCTTTGCTGTTTTGCCCTGATTGTTCCATCTGTCTCTCAATGTCTCTGACGACTAATCTCCGTCTGTAATGAAATAACAAATGCAGAGTGGAACTCCATCAGCATGGGATAAAAATATTGTCTCATTGGGCTATCTGATCAAAATAGAGACTGTCAGGTCAAGGTCATTTCTTCATCCATTCATCGTCAGTAAGCACTTTATCCTGGTCAGGGTCATGGTGGAGTATATACTGGGAACACTAAGCATGAGGTAGGAATACATCCTAGATGGGATGACAGTCCATCACAGAGCAACATATACACACACACACACACACATACACACACATATACACACACACATTCACATCTAGGGGCAATTTAGTGTAATCAATCTATCTACTGTAATATTTTTGGCTGAAAACCCACACGAACATGATGAGAACATGCAGAAACAGTCAGTCAGATACAGACAGTAACCCAAGCTCTGGATCAGGCCATGGACTGTGGACCACCGTGCCACCCAGATTAATCTCTTAATTTTTTTCATTTGCTTTAGTAAAATATCAGTGAAATTTAATTAAATGATATAACAAAAGATATGAAGAAGAGAGATTGAAAATGCAACTCAACTATACACAACTATACACTATTTACACAATTATGCTTGTGCTGTCACTTGTATGATTTTGAATACTGTTTGGAGAATTGATAAATAATATATATTTGTACATGTGGTCTTTAGGTTTATTTCATCAGACATAATGTGCAACAGGCACATAGGTTGTGAACCTCAAAATGACTACTGAGTTCATGCAGGTCGTCAGGATATCGTTCAGAGCTCTATCTATATATATATATATATCTACAATATTTGTTCAAAATTTGAGAAGGCTAAAGCATAGGCACACACAGCGAACCTGACTCGCTCAGGATATTCCAGGTCAACTCTGACATATGCTAAATATTACTCACATAGTTTTAACATATGATGCACATTTCCCATAGATCCTCTACATGATAGCTATGTAATGAGCCTTTATTCATGTGTAGTGCATACCAAACCAAAATGATTCACACACACACAAAAAAAAAAGCCAAAAACAAATGCTGGTCCATGTCACATGGCAAAATGTCTAGATATTGATTAACACTACAGTGTTCATCTGGGTCTGTTTAGAGTTAAATAAACACTGATGATTTTGCTGTGTAATTCTCACGGATTTGCAGTACAACACTTAAAGTAAGGGTTTGCATGGTAGAAAACCGGGCTAACATTACATTTCAGCCTAAAAAAAGGAAAAAAGTCAAGTCTATAGGTCTTCAGCCTGTAATACTGACGTTTCTGCTGTTAAATGTCATCTATGTTTATGAACATTAAAGCACCAAGTGGCTACACACTAAAGAGACTGGAGATCAATGATATCACACCAGTGTCTCTAGTGTTTTATTTATGTGTGTATATATATATATATATATATATATATATATATATATATATATATATATATATATATATATATATATATATACACACACACACACACACACACACACACGTTGAACTTCACATAAGCCGAAATCCATTCAATAGGCTACGTGCAACGCTGACAAAGCATAATTTAGATCTGTTGTTGTAGCCTTCATAGTGTTGATAAGGAAACTGTGAGCTAACTAATTGTAGTTGTACAGGTAGACAGCTGTGTAGCCCATCTTAGAGCATCTATAAAATAGACTAAGTTAGGCTACATAATGAAAGCAAAGCGGAATAACGAAACGGGAGCACATCCTGATGTTGTGCAGTAAGTGCAGGTTGAATTCTAAGCCCAGCTGGTGCTATTCAATGCTGACAACAATAAAAACGATACAAAATGTTCAATCCTGATGTTGCAAGCACAGCGCATTGTTTGTGATCTTTATGCCGTTTAGCCCCGTTACGCCACAGCGATAATCCGTGATGCCACACGTCTATAGACAAAGAGACGGCTTTCCGACTGATTCCACCGATGCAATCAGAAGGAACTACGTCCACATACATTTCTGAAAACACCGAAAATTCCTGAGTACCTGCTTCAGAAACTGCTTCGGATACAGACCTCGATATCCGCAAGATGCAAGTGAAAGCGGCACGAGCACGTAGGGGGAGGAAGACAGGTGCACCTGTTCAGGATACGCAGTGATTCGAGCTGGTTAGCGTTCAGCGGGATTCAAACATGTCTTACCTTTCCTTAGTCAGTCATAATTCCTCATTTCACGTCGACAAATCAACCATCCAGTAAAATATGGCTTTAAAAGGCACAGGCCAAAACGGACTCCACGTCTAACAGCTGTTATATCTCCCTCATCCTCATGCTGTTCAGCGATGCAGCAGCACAGTGTCAACGCCACGCCCACTCGGCAGCTCCGTCCCATGACGTCAGCGAGAGACATTATTCCCCGCCCATTCTGTAAAAGTGCTGCCACTTCTCACCTGCTGTACCCTTTCTGTTCACTCCTCCCACCCTGTACCGTTTCTGTTCACTCTTACTACCACCCTGTACCGTTTCTGCTCACTCCTCCCACCCTGTACCATTTCTGTTCACTCTTACTACCACCCTGTACCGTTTCTGTTCACTCTTACTACCCTGACCCTGTGCCGTTTCTGTTTACTCCTACCACACGGTACCATTTCTGTTCACTCCTACCTGCCTGTACTGCTTCTGTTCACTCCTACTACCCTGACCCTATACTGTTTACTGTTCACTCTTACTACCCTGTACCGTTTCTGATCACTCCTACTACTTAGTACACTTTAGTTATACAGAAATAGTATTAAAGTGTAACTTTAACTTGTGTTAAATTTATTTAAAAGTGCTATTTAAAAGAACTATTTCAAGCATATTGTAAGGCACAGGTTGCCAACTCTGGTCCTGGACTACCCTCTGTCCTACACATTATACAGTTTTCCCTGCTCTAACACACCCAATTCAACTCAGAATGGGTTGTTAATTAGCTGATTAGTTGAGTCATGTGTGTTGCGAGCAGGGGAAACAGTACAATGTTTAAGACACGGGGTACTCCATGAACAGGCTTGGGAAGGTGTGCCAAAAGGTGTATGTTTAACAACCAAGATACTTCTCAGAGCATATTATAATTAGAACAAATAAGATCAAATACTTTTCAAGCCTGAAAACAAAAACACATGCTCAAACAGAAAGCAATATTTTCAATGCATTTTATTAGGATATATGCACTTAGAGCATAAGCGCTTGGTAGTAAACCCACATAACTTTAGGAAGATTCCCTTCCAAGTAACAAATGCACTTTTTTCTCCTCTAAACAGCTCATTACAAATGAATACAACTCGTGCTGTTACCTATATTGTATACTAACAATATACCGTTTGTCCCTCCCATAAGAAGCAGTGTGAAACACCAATCACAGACTAAACAGTTTCTAAATGACACAAAAACCTTCATCATTAGAGCACTATTCTTAGCTACTTTTCAAATAAAAGGTGTCCTTGGTTCATTTCTAAAAATAAAATAAAATAAAATAAAATAAAAGCAAATACAAATGAAAAGGAACTTTCAAAGTTGTTGATAGGCTATACGATTTCATATGATGCTGACAAAATTATTATGTATTTTATATGGGTCTAGTGTATGCTGTAAAGATAAAGAACATAAGTAAACTGGTAAACTGATGACACAAGCCTGCACTGGAAAAACTCCCTCCCTCATTTAGACATGGACTCCACAGCGAGGTTAACACTCTCACCCCCTCTGCTGTTCACATATTTTAAAGCAGGTTTCTGCAGACCAGACCCAATTTCCTTGGCATATTTCTGCTACAGAAACAAAAAGGAATAATAAAAATAATTGAGCACAAATGGAATTATAATGATAATTTTAATAATGTAACTGGCCATAGAACATTTGATCCTGCATATCACAGCTTGTGGATCAGAAGGATCAAAGAAAAAGGCTAGAATCATGCAAGCAATCAGATGGGCAAAACACAGGTATATCATATTTGAATCCAATACTGATATGCAGGTCATTTCAGAACAAACCACTCATATGCCTTTGTCAGTGATGAACAATAAAGCGCAACGCCAATGGGCATATGAATATCAGAACTGGAGTCTTGGGATTTCCATTTGTTTGGTTGGACAAACACAGGTTTGCATTGCATCATGCTACTGAAAGGATTCAAATTTGGCCCAAACAACATGAATCCATTGTATGCAGCTTTGTGAACAAGCTGGTGGTGGCCCTGTGATGGTGTAAGGAATGTTTTCCTGGAAAATATGATGCCACTTATACCTAGTGAAGAACATATGAATGGCACAATGTGACACTCATACCACTGGGAGGGACAATGTTATCCTTATAGAACCTGTACAAGGTACATAGTGACACCCAGATACAGTAGCAGCAGCACACACCTCCTGGAGTTGTACACCTCTAAATAATGCCCATGAGTAGGAGGTAATTCTAGTAGAGTGGCATTTAAACTGTAGGGGATAGCTGTCCAGCCCACCTGTAGTGCATACGATGGCATCAGTGGGCCGGCCTCGGCTTAGACAAGCCCCCTGTGTCTTTCTTCCATGACATATGAACAGTTGGTCTGAGGAATGGATGGGTGACATCTCTTCTAAATAATAACACTCTAAAGTCAGCCAAGAGTCACCTGGTCACAACTACATGCAAGGAAATCTTACTGGCAGACCATACAATTCCCTGACATTTAGATAAAGTGATTGCTAGCAAAAAGGCAGTTTTCAAAGATAATACCCATTTCAGTTCAGCTGTGACACATTTCTGTTCATGGTGTTTGGGGTCCAGCCATAGATTGATAAACCACTTCTGAAAAGCCTGTAGCTCCAGCAAGCCAAAGTGTATCCCTAATGCAGCTGCCATTAGCAATCCTAAAATCTTTAATAGATGCCGTTATAACATATACATACACACAATAACATCTGCCACATGTTGGGGTAATGGCATGAGTAGAATTCTTAGTTAATCTAGCTTCAGGACAGTGATTTAGGTGGCTGAGGTTCCAGTGAGACCAAGACTTATAATGTGCTCAAGGAGGGTGGAGTATGCTGATGTCACTGGCCAAGTGGTGGTAGAGAGAGGCTGAGGACTTTGAACTGAAATTGAAATGCCTGTCCTTGGAACACCACCCTTAAATTGCATCTGTATTGTAGGGTGATAGGGACATGATAATAAGTGTTTTGCAGATCCTCTGACAAGAACCAGTCATATGTTTGTACTACCTAACCCATGGTATTGGCAAAAGGCTCTCAGATGCCAACCAGGAGTGCATGATTTTCCCTGCTGTCTAAGGCAAAGGATGAAACCCTGGTTAGTGTTTTAAACAGAACCAGACATAAAGGTGTCATGTGCAGGATCTGTTTGGACCATGCTGGGTTCTTGGTTCTGAGACCTGTGCTGTCCTATCCAGAAAAAACGTGTAAAGCTGCAGATAAACAGAAATCCAGTTAATTTAGCAGAAATAGCAATGAACAGCACGTGGTATGACAAGGGAACACAATTATAGCACAATATTCGGAGGAGGGAGAAACTGACTTATAATTTAACAAACAAGGCAGTGACGGTATAATACAGGTTAATAAGAGAACATCATCTCGAAGCTAATGGATGATAAGGAGCCCTAAAATGTTCTATGAAAAAAATTATATATACAAAATATACAAAAACACACTTACCTATGTAATAAAGGGGCAAGGGTGAGAGGAGTCTATCCCCAGCTTTTGAGGACAGGAGACCTTTAGCTCTGACCATGGTCATAAGCTGCTAAGTGGATCATACATATTTCATACATGTGGCAAGAGGAAGAAGAAGGGGGTGGCTGATTAACAGCGGAAATTATGCATCATATATTACTAGGTCACTTTGTTGGAAGTTTTGGCATGTGAGACCTTATTAAAGGAGATTAAATCCATCCATCCATTAATTTTCTATACTGCTGATCTTACACAGGGTCACAGGGGAGCCTAGAGCATACCCAAGGGAACTCGGGGCACAAAGTAGGGGACACACTGGACAGGCTGCAAACCTATCGAAGGGCACAATTGCACACACATTCACACACCTAATCACACACAATTTAGAGATGCCGATCAGCCTACAGCGCATGACGATAGACTGGGGAGGAAACTGTAGTACCCGGAGGAAACCCCCAAAGCATAGGAAGAACATACAAACTCTGAAAGGGCTGAAATGGGAATTATTATTCATAAGGTAGCAATTACTTTATTAAGAAACATCGAATTTGGATTCGATGTAATCTAAGAGACATTTACAGTACTAAACCCTAAGCTTAAGAAGACAATTGAATGAACTATAAATTTTACACTTCAGAGCAATGCTCTACTCAGTGGTCTACCTGCTAATTCTATTGCTAGGTTGCAATATATTCAAAACTCTGCGGCTAGACTTCTCACACATACCAAGCGCTCAGCTCACATTACTCTAGTTAACTAGACCTTATTATTGCTGTTTTAGTAGTTAAGTAGACCTTATTATTGCTGTTTTAGTAGTTAAGTAGACCTTATTATTGCTGTTTTAGTAGTTAACTAGACCTTATTATTGGTGGTTTAATAGTTAACTAGACCTGTGATGGGAAATGATTTTTTACAAGATCACAATCATAATCTCTGTTATGCAACTAAGGTAGAGAATTTTAGATAAATGATACATCACAGACTACAACATTTTCTAAAATGCAGTGTGAATGAAGCCGGACTCTAGGTGGCCCCTCAGTCCCTCTGTCCCATCCTCCGTAACTCGTTTAGAGAAGCAGGGTTTGTTAAGAAGCCGGACCGCTGGTATTAACTCACACAGCGCCGCTTACGTTTGTAAAACCGGGATTTCTGCGCACTGAAAATGCGTTTCAGAGCTTCGCAAAAGATGAAAGCTGTTTTAATACAGTTTTTAGTATTATTACTGGGTTGCCTTTTTATTTCTGTACAAGCAAACGTGTCGTGTCCCAGTGGACAGTTTGCTTTTAAAAACCGCTGCGTCTTGTGTCATCCCACCTGCGCCGAGTGTGAGGGCCACGAACTCTTCCAGTGTACCGCATGTGGCTCGGGTAAGTCATCATCCACGCATTTCTTATAAAATATCTCTCAGTGTGGCAGGTGTTATCCCTGCAAATAAACTTTTAAAAGTTGTACACGGTGCTAAACTCTTCTGCGCATGCGCCCGAGTCTTCGAGGTGTTTTTTTCTCTTTAACTAAAGGGCACTGATTTTCTTTCCATGCTGTAAACGGTATTAATATATATCTTTATATCTTTTCTTCACTGTTATAACCAACTGTTTTATCGTTTAAATTTAAGTGAAAGTTAAGTGTTTTAAAAGACTCGTTAAAGGTATGCTGTGCATCTTTGAAGTGGTCGGTAGCAGGAGGCTAATTGGTGTTATCCGTCATTTGTTATACTGAAGCTTACACACTTAGCAGACTTTCCAGAAGGACTGTTTTAATTTCCCATGCCACTGATCAGCATTATGATAGTGAGTCACTTGCTAAATTCCTCCACATGTATTTTTAGTTGTTGGAGGGGGATGTATGGGGGTTGTTGCCTCTGGGTTGGAGGGAAAACACTATTGTATGTATCCACAGGCGAAACAGTGAGAGCACTGCTGAAAAAACCACAACAGAAACCCTCATAGAATTTGTAATGGTTATAGCGGGAATTGTATTGGTTTGAATGGAAACTATAATGGTCCCTGTGGGTTTCTACTGGTAATTTGGTGCCTTCTGTGGTATCATGTTATGTCTAGTGGATACCGTTAAGGGCCAATAATGGTAATGGGAATTGTTTTAATGGTTAGCTGATGGTTTGTAGTGGTATTTGTAGTGGAAACCAAGCCACTATTAGCTACAAATTTATTTATATAATCTTCTTTATTTAATATTCAGTTTTTCAAAAAATATAATTTCCCCCGTGGGATCAGTAATGTCTGTCTATCTAGCTATCTTTCATTGTGCCAGTGATTGTCCTAATGTAGAGAAATAGTGGTAGACGGGTGTTAAAGGAGTAGAAATGTCCAGGTTTTGTCCTCTCTAGCATTTACTCAATAATTCTTATCCTTATCTCAGTCCACTGCATATGTAGCACAGTGAGAAGAATTTAACACCTTTCATTCACCTGGGAAAAAGCTGATTATTCAAAATTCACTCATAATGAAAGTCTTTTAAAAAAAAAAAAAAATTATATATATAAACTTGCCTATACAGATCAATGCAGTAAAAATGATTTCTGGTTCTGTATACTTCCCCTGAGGATTTACATTTTTACATGATCAAACCATCACAACTCTGAATACCATCTCTGAATACAAACCAGATGCAGTAGATGGAGTTTAGGTTGAGCAACTTAGAAGTATTCCATTAACAGTTCAGCTAATAGTAAACAGAGAACCATTGTAAGAGTCAGAGCCTTCAGGGTATCTGATACTTTAGTATGTGCTGCTGCTCAGACTACCTGTCTTCCCCTGTTCTTTCCTGTACAGTCCAGTTATGAATAGAAAACTGTAGATCAGCTACAGTTGCAATCAAAATTATTCAACCCCCATTGCAAATCAGGTTTATTGTAGAAATTTACAGACTCTCAGCGGTTTGCAATGAACAAATCAAACAAAAGCAATTGAAATAGTTCAACACAACAAATGCTTCAAGTGATTTCCCCAAATTCAACTGAAAATGCAACTTCTCCAGTTCAAAATTATTCAACCCCCTGAATAGAATCCCTCACAACAGCACAAATATACAAAACAGGTGTTGTCTGAAGCACAACTGATGCAATTAATCAAGGGCTTCATTAATTGCACCAGGTGTGCTTGAGATATAACAGGAAATACCTGAACTGGCTAGGGGCAGAGAAAGGAATCTATCAATGGCTGCAACCAGATTTCTGAGAAGGCCGGTTGTGAAAAACCCTCGAATGACAGCAAAAGACCTGCAGCAAGACCTGGTGGCAACAGGCACTGAGGTTTTAGTGAGCACAGTAACACATGTACTTAACTCAGAAGGTTTCCATGCCAGAACTCGACATACACCTCTTCTGACCCAAAATCACAAGAATCGTCACCTCAAAATCATATAAATAAGCCACAGAAGTTTTGGGATTCTGTTCTGTGGCACGAAGAAACAAACTGGAACTTTTCAGCACAGTGGATCAGCGGTATGTCTGGAGGAAGAATGATGAAGAAAGAACACTGTCCACAGTCAAGCATGGTGATGGCTTGGGGCTGCTTTGCATCCTCCGGCACTGGAAACCTGCAGCGTGTGGAAGGTAAAATGGATTCATTGAAGTATCAGGAAATCCTAGGAGAAAACGTCATGCCGTCTGTGAGGAAGCTGAAGCTTTGGAGTCATTGGACCTTTCAACAGGACAGTGATCCCAAGCATACCTCAAATTTCACCAAGGTTTGGTTGCAGAAGAAGTCCTGGAAGATTTTACAGGGCCATCATGGTCATCTGACTTGAACCCCATAGAAAATCTCTGGTGGGATTTGAAGAAGGCGGTTACAGCACACAAACCCAAGAATATTACTGAACTGGAGGCCATTGCTCATGAGGAATGGGCAAAGATTCCTCAGGAATGCTGCCAGAAGCTGGTGTCTGGCTATGCATCTTGTTTGCAGCAGTTCATAACAGCAAAAGGGAACTCTACTAAGTACTAAAGATGCTTGCCATGAAGGGGTTGAATAATTTTGAACTGGAGAAGTCATTATAAATTGCATTTTCAGTTGAATTTGGGGAAACCACTTGAAGCATTCGTTATGTTGAACTATTTCAATGGCTTTTATTTGATTTGTTCATTGCAAACAGCTGAAAGTCTGTAAATTTTGACAATAAACCTGATTTGCAATAGGGGTTGAATATTTTTGATTGCAACTGTATTTAACACTCATTCAGTGCTTCAATGTACTTGACTTGTGAGTCATATTTGCTTAAAATTACCAAGGATTAACAGCCACCACACCCAGCTAGTTGCCCAAATAGCCTTTAAAAATCTTTATAGACTTTCAGTACTGCATATGGCCTTGGTATAGAAAGACCATCAATATCTTTATTGATTTATTTTGCAGTCTTCTTCAATGTTTTATGAAAAAAAATTTGAACCAAAACAGCAATATAATGAGAATTTTTGGATCTATTGCAGACTGTTAGACACTGGTAATTTGACAGTACCTAATTAACTCAAGTAATATAACACTTAATTGAGCTGGTTTGGAATTTAAAATATATTTTCATCTTTTTCTGAAATTTATATAACTCTTTATCAAACATTAATCACATGTAATAGATTCAAAATAGGTTTTCCTAAATTGTGCATTCCCATGGTAAATTATAAAATGGAAAGAACCATACAGAGTTCCACAGGAATTGCAGCAGATTCACAGACCAAATAATGGTGGTCCTCCATTTCCCTTCAAGAATTTTTATCCTGTTAGGAGCAATCAACAAATCTGGAAGCCCTAGTGTGTCTAGCAACACAGTTTGTAAGCATGGCCATAGCTAACTACCAGCACAACCAGGGCTGTGCTTCTTCTGCCTTTTAGTCTCTAGAAGGCTTCAAGAACTGCCATTATTGACATCCTTCTTCAGAATGACTGCATAGCTTCAAGGCTTTCTCAGATACCCCAGCATGCGTTCGCTGCCTTTGGCCATACATTAAGGCAACTAAACAACACCACACTGCCAATGACATTCACTCTTGATTACCCTTGTTTACTTATCTTCCAGTCCTGGCAAAGTCTGCCAGACAGAGAACCCCCACTGTTGCTATTTAGAGAAAACTTCATGACTGACACAGACAGTTGACAACATTGGGGTTTCAAAAAAATCAAGCTCCTTATTTGTTATTGCCAGTTTTATGATTCCCTTTTAACTGCATGTTTAGTTTTCAGTGTTGAATAATGGCAGTTTCCAAGCTATATAAAATAATGTAGGTGTTTGTGTGTTTATGCTGGTGCTTATTTCATTCTGTGAATTTGTGATCTTTGTCATTTGGCTATGGCTGTTTTTATAGCACTTAACCCATGTGATGGCAGGGTGCAATTTATTAAGCACATACTCCACATACACTGCAGGGCCTATGAAGGCATTACAAAAGAGAGCTTAGGGTGTGGCTAGATGCTGCCCTTTAACAACAAGCTATGATTGGCATTTTATCCCTGTCTCATTTTAACTCTTGAAAGAAAATCTGCCACTTTTCTCACATTGATTTAGGTCATTTTATGGCAACAGCCTTGCATCATTGAGTAGGCCCATATTAAATATTAACTGGACGTTAATGAAATTTCCAGATGAGGATGGGAGGGAGCGCTTCCTGTACCAAGGCCACTGCAGAGCCCACTGCCCGCGGGAGTTCTACCATGATCGAGCTCAGTACACCTGCCTGCCCTGCATTGCCAACTGTGAGATCTGTGTGGATGGCAACATCTGTGCCAAGTGCAGGGAAGGATATAAAGTCCAGAGTGGCCTCTGTCTGCCAGTGCCATGTGGTGTGGGTAAGAGTTTTGTTTGCATCTATGCTGAGTTGAGTAGGGAGAAGTCAGGTAAATTGGCCAATCAGGTAAAATGGGCCAGATAAGGTTTGAGCTCAAATTCTTTATACTTTGGTCTTGTTGAAATCTCGTTTCTGATTGGTCAGAGAAAGTTGATTAATTTCCTTTAACAGGTCAACTCTGACAAGTGGTTTCACATCATGATTGCATCATGCCGTTGATTATTTACCTGTACCTGCCTGCCATGTCATGCTTTTATTACATAGCCAGTTGCTGCTAATAACTCATTTAAAAAAATGATCATCATTGTTTCACTGTCAATATTGTATGGTCTTTATAGTAAAATATAAATGAAGTATAGCTCATGGGACATTTTAATGTAATAAAATGAGAATATGTTCCACATTAGGTGAACAGGTGGCCCATTTTACATGATCACAGTAGGACTATCTTGGAATCTTTCATTTAACAATTTAATAGCTCTGAGTCTTATGACTTTTTGCTAATTGAATAATTTCAATTTAGATTAATAAAGGAGACTGGACTCATTTTGAAAATCATGCATTATTGGGTTGTTGAGGATATAAGTAGGCCAGTTTACCTGATTTAACCCTGTGTTACCAGTGAAGGTATTCAGTATTTTGCTTGAATTTTCTATTACCTGCTATCTTGCATTTCTATTGATTTTCTATTATCTCATAAGTGTAAAAATCATTGTTCAACAGATTAAATTGGTTTGTATTGATGCTTCTTGTACAGGCAATGCATTCTTTATTTTTAACCAACTCTACTATTGTATTACAGGTCAGGTCCAGGATCCAGGCTCAGGAGAATGTATTGACTGTGAGACTGGCTGTAAGACCTGCTCTGCTGGTAAATCTGACAGTCCTCACTCTCGCTTATTAAAGCAGCACTATTTAAATTAAACACTTATGATAATATAGGTATTCCTCTGCAGGTGTGATGTGACATAATCATGCATAGTTTGAAATGTTTTCTTGTCACTGATTACTCTATTTCTTATTCCAGATGACCCAGAGTACTGTAAGAGCTGCACAGATGGCTACTTTCTGTGAGTTGATCTATTACTTTTCACAGTGTCACAAGTAACTTACTGATATATCATACGTGTTCATATGAGGTGTGTTATTGACTAGGTGTTTATGTACAGTACTTTACTGTTATCTGCTGTATGGAATACACGGACTGTGCTGCATAGGCAAGCGAACAAACCACTGATTGAGCTTCTACCTCATGTTATGGACTTTTACTGTTGTGTGTTTCAGGTTTCAGGTTTCCATTGGCACATAGTCAAGCCTGGTTACCCAATATCAAAATGGCTCATTGTTCAGCCTTTACCTGCCTTTTAGAGGTCTTCCATTCTCTCTGATTCTCTCATTACAGCTTTCTCTCTCTTTCTTGATCTGCCTGCCTGTCTATCTTTTTCTCTTCACTTTTTCTGTGTGGTTTGGAGTCGTCAGAGTTTTCACTAATGAAGAACCAACATTCCACATGCTTCCCTTGTGCTTGCTCTGTTGCTGTGGAGGTTTGTCCACTCACATGGTTTACTTAAATGTGAAGAAACCAGATGAAAGGACAAAGAAGACTTTTTTCCAGAAGCACTGTGTCATGCAATAATTCATTTATTGCCCTTTCTGACAGATGGATGGATGACTTTATTAAGCCCCAGTGGCGAAATTAAGGTGTCTTCACAGCCAGGTACATTAAGTACAGTCACAATACAATATAAGAAGTAGAGTACAATACAATAACAATATAATTTCAATTAAATACAATTAGTACCACTGAGGTAGTGCGTATAGAAGGAGGTATACAAATATAGTGCGGATGCATTGCACAGTTAAAAACTTCACTGTGTGAAATAAGTGGATAAGGTGCAGAGCGGGAGATAAGACGGATAAGTCCGTAGATGAATAGATCCCATATAATTTATAAATATGATGAATGTAATATAGATATGGGATATGAAGAAATGATGCACCAGATATATAAATATGATTATAAATATGATAAATATTATTATATATAAATGGAGTGTGGAGTGCAAAAGTTGAGAGGTAACTTAGTCTAGTTCCTGACCATAGGTCTAATGTGCACAGATGGATTCATCTAACAAGGGCAGGTGAGGTCTGACAGGGGTAGATGAGTTATAAAGTTTGATTGCACCAAGCAGGAACGATTTCCTGTAACGTTCCTTAAAACAGCGGGATTGAATAAGTCTGTTCCTGAAGGTGCTCTTGAGTTTATCTAGTGTATTGTGAATAGTGTATAGTCATTGCTGTATTTAAGAAACATGAGCCACAAATGCATATTGCCATGGGCAAGAAATGTTGATGCACCATATTCTTCAGATAAGTATTTGCACTTGGAGATTCCTCCCTCTAGTGTTCTGTTTGTGTGAGTCCATTGGAGATCTGTGTTCTAGAACAGCAACGATGGATGTGCTGGCTGCTCTTACTTTACTAATTCCAGCACCACAGCAACACAGCAGGAGGTGCCAAGTAATACTGGAGTCTTTACCCATGGTGAAGCGAAAAGATCAGACATTAATTCATGCTTGAAGCTCTCCCTTCTCTCTAGTCTAATCTAAATATGAAACCATCTGTAACATTGTCTTGTATATGACTTTGCTGTATTGTGAGCTGCACACATTGCAATCTTTCATGTGACCTCTGACCTGTTTTGCAACACAATAGCCAGAAGAACGATTGAACCGTTTCAGTGAGTGTAAGGATGAATTCTTTCAGAATGCTACATACAGTCATGTGAAAAAACAAGGACATCTAATGGAAATTGTGTTTATTTATTTATTTATTTATTTATTTATTTATTTATTGCATATTTGGACAAGCAAACATTTGATCCTCTTTGAAACTGTGCCTGTTAATAAGGGTGATACACTCTATCAAATAACACATAAAATTGACATTTTGTAGTAATTTTCACAATTTAAATGAACAAAACAGATTGGTCAAATGGAAAAAGAAAGTACACCCCTACATTCATTACACCTTCAAACCTATAAAATTAGAACCAGGTGTTCATGATTGAGTGCCAGTGATTAGAACCTGCTTACGGAGTGCAGGTGGAAGCTGTCTTATTTAAACCCCTCTCATATTTAGTGTCTGGTGTTCCCTTTATTATTGAGGTGTGTTGTGTCATCATGCCAAGATCTAAAGAGTTGTGTAAGGCCTTCAGAAAAACATTGTGGATGCCTACGAGTCTGGAAAGGGATTTTACAAGCTCTCCAAATTATTTGAAATACATCATTCCACTGTAAGGAAAATCATCTACAGATGGTGCAGATTTCAAACGACTGCCAATTAGTCCAGGACTGGCTTTCCCAGCAAATTCAGCCCAACAGCAGACCTTCTGATACAAAAAGAAGTCTCCAAGATCCCTAAAATTTCATTACAGGATCTGCACACTTATACAATCAGAAAGAGATTGCAAAGATTTGACCTGCCTAAGCATATAGACAAAGACCAGGCCTTTTGACATAATGTGCTCTGGACAGATGAATCAAAGATAGAGTTGTTTGGCCACAGTAACAGCAAACATGCTTTTCAGGAGAAGCACCTCATACCAACTGTGAAGCAAAGTCGTGGAAATGTTATGGTTTGGGGTTGCTTTGCTGCCTCAGGGACTGGACAGCTTGCATTCATTGATTCAACTATGAATTCTGCATCCTATCAAAGAGTGCTTGAAGATAATATGTGGCCATCTGTCCAAAAGTTGAAGTTGAACCGAAAGTGGACATTTCAACAGGATAATGATCCTAACCACACTAGCAAATCCACCAAGGAATGGCTCAAAAAGAAGAAATGGTGGGTTATGGAATGGCCTTGTCGAAGTCTGGATTTGAATCCCATTGAAATGTTGTGGGGGGATTTGAAACAGGCAGTACATGCAAGAAAACCCTCAAATATCTTTCAACTGAAAGAATATGGCATGGAAGAGTGGTCAAAAATTCCAGAAAGCCTGGTGTACAATTATGCAAAATGCCTACAAGAAGGTATTTCTGCTAAAGGGCTTCTGAGGCCAAGGGTGTCTAGGGCCAATATCTATTGATATTTTTGTTGAATAAATGATTGAAAAAGCTTATTTTCCTTGTGGTTTTGTTCAGGTTTACCAACTTTATTAATAGGCACTCTTTCAAAGATGATCAAATGTTTGCTTGTCCAAACATGTCAAAAAAAGCCAACAATTTCACGTGACTGTACATTTCTCTGCTAACCAAATTTTTGATTATGAGACTATGTAAGAGGTATACAGTGAGGTGAACAGTGAGAACATTTTCATGCTTTGAAGCTTTACTAAGTGTAGTGCAACAGGTTTGTTGTTGCTTTGTAGGTGTTCGTTTGCTCTCCAGTATGTGGGTGGACTGTGTTCTCTGGTTATTGTTCACCCAGTTCAACAGGCTGCCTTAGGCATCTCTTTGTGCTGTTCATCCTGGGAGAGAAAGGAAAGATCTGGAGTGGAGTGCTGGCCATTTGACCTTTAAAATAACATTATTCTCTCTGCTTACTGTTTAAAGAGAACATTTAACCTGCTCATTTTATTCCTATTATTCATGGTGTAATATGTATATCTGATTAACTCCTTATAGTCCTGGCTTCTTCTTCTTCTTCTTCTTCTTCTTTTTGTAATCTTCAAGCATTTAATTCAGGAATTATTGAATATCTACAGTGAACCTAATGGAAATAAGGAAATGTGTTTGATATGGTTCCGCTTAGTGAAGATTTAAAATGGATTATTGTGAGGTTTGAGCCATAAAGGTTTATCATCAATTCTCTGTGTATAGGTACAGGCACCAGTGTCGCCATCACTGCCCCCAGAGGAGCTATGAGGAGCCAAGTAGGGGTGTGTGTCTCAGCTGCCCAGAGTCCTGCTTAGACTGCAGGAGTGAGACGCTCTGTCTGACATGTCAGACAGGCCACTTTCTCCACAGTGCGTATTACATCCACCTGAGTAATTTTACCCATCCCCTTTTCTCTCATCCATTATGTCTATCTGTGCTTTAGCTATGTGCGTTGTAACCTTTACTCCTAGTACCTTTATATGACTTCACTAGGCAGCAGGCAAGTATATAAGTGTGTGTGTGTGTGTTCATGATGTTAGAGTGAGCACAAGTGCATTGGGGTCATGATATTCATTTGACTTGGAAATCTACACCTACAACTGAATGCAAACCAGCAAAATGCAAAGTGTGAAATCATGGTTCAGTGCTGTGAAAGTATAGCAATGCAGTGGCACTCTAAATCATGCAATGAATGTTATGTAAAATTCAGCACACAGATGAAAGAAATCATAGGTATTAGACAAGATTAAAGAGATGAATCCATGAGAATCAGGGTTTATTAAATGAATGAGAACAATAAAGACATAGTCATGCAATAAGATAAAGGAGAGAAAAGATAATTGAAAGACCATCAATTCTGAATGTGTGATCGCTTTGTAGTATTGTTTTTTAAGGGGATCAATATTTGGATGTTTTCTTTTTCTTTGTTTCCAGATGGAGCCTGTGTGAATGAGTGTCCCCAGGACATGTTCGGAGATGCCAGAGGATGGCGCTGCCAGCCCTGTCATGCCTCATGTCTAACCTGCCATGGCCCAGGAGCTAGAGACTGTGACAGGTGCAATGGCTGGAACCATCCCATTTATGGGACGTGTCCCATCATCAGATGCCCTGAGGGCCAGTTTTTTGATAGTATGTATTAAAAGAGCACCTAAATTAAGAGAGCACTAGCTTTACTCTTAGTGCATTTTGGGAAGACATGACATCATTGAATTCATATAACAGATTGATGATATGGGATTTTAAATGTAGAGTATTCTGTAGTGGCCAGATATTACATGTTGTCAAAGGAAAAAACGGAAATTAAATCCTGTATTGTATATTTATTAGGTGAAAAGGACACACAAAGTATCGGATGTTCCAAAATTATATTACAGTTTAGTGTTTCATTTGTAAAAAAAAACTTTGAAACATTTATGAAACCCAAAAACCTAAAAAGCCAAGGCAGATAATATCAAACAGTAATGTTTAGTGTTGTGTGTGCTTGGTATTAATACTCACGAATCATAATACATCCATGCAGTGTTGTGAATTAATCACTTTTTAATACATTTTGAACAAATCCACCCTGCCGACTGACTGGGAGAAACCGCTTGAAGTGTGTGTGTGTGTGTGTGTGTGTGTGTATGTGTGTGTGTATGTGTGTGTGTATATATATATGTGTGTATATATATATATGTGTGTGTATATATATATATATATATATATATATATATATATATATATATATATATATATATATATATATATATATATATATATATATATATATAATATAACTATGAATTTAGTGGCTGTGTTTTGCTGAGTTTCTTAGAAATTTGTTTGCATATAGTGCAAGCCTGACCTCTGCTGGACACCTATTAATGTTGCATGTCATTATTTTGTAAGCAAATAAAGTTTTCTTGCTACATTACAACCCCTGGCAAAAAATTAAGGAATCACCACATTCACTGGATTTTTACTTCATAGCATATAATCAAATCACAGATATGAGATAAAACAATTTTTATTTAATAGCTTCATGCAACATACCTCACACAATTTAAATTAAATTGTTTTAATTTATGGCATATGTTTTCCAGATCAAGTAGAAAAAAAATGATGGAATCATCAACAAAACAAATCACAATTAAAACTTTATTGGCCCTCCTTGGGCTTTTATGACGGCCTGAATTATTTGAGGCAACGATGTCACTAATGAAAAACAATATTCTCCAACTTTCTCAAATAGCGGTTCACAGATCAGCTTTGCAGGATGGAGCCTTGTCATGGACCAATTTTTTAAATTTCCACTATAAATTTTTAATAGGACTGAGATCTGGACTGTTAACTGGCCATGTCGTTGAGTTGATATGCTTTTCCTGAAGAAAAACTTTAACACTCTTTGTTCTGTGGCAAGATGCATTATCAACCTGAAAAATGACTTCATCACCAAACCTATTTTCTATCGATGTATTGAGAAAAGTGTCCAAAATTTCAACCTGTGCATTGACCGTTGATGTCTCCCGTGGTCCTTTAACTTACATGCAACCCCATGTCGTTAATGAGTGCAGAAATGTGACTGTTTTCTTCTGGCAGTCATCTTCATATGTTTCATTAGAACAACACTAGACAAAAGTTCCAGCATCATCTCCTTGGTGTAGATTCATGAATCATCACTGAATATCACGTTCATCCAACCATCCACCTCCATGATTGCTTCTCTTTAGCCCACTGTCACATTGTTTTCTTCTGTTTAGGTGTTAGTGCTGGATTTCATTTGGCTTTTCTATACGTAAATGGCATTTCATTTAAGCCGATCTCTTACAGTTCTATCACAAACATTGACTCCTGTTTCCGACCATTTGTTTTTCATTTGTTTTGTTGTGCATTTTCTATTTTCAAGGCATATTGCTTTGAGTTTTCTATCCTGGCATTTGTTATCTTCCTTGGTCTACCCATATGTTTTCCTTTTATAACCTTCCCAGGGTCCCACAGAGTCAGCCAATGCTCCCCTTGGAGCACATAAGGTTAAGGGCCTTGTTCAAGGGCCCAACAGTGGCAGCTTAGCAGTGCTGGGGCTTGAACCTGACCTTCTGATCAATGTCCAAAAGCCTTAACCGTTGAGCCACCTACTGTCCTAAACTGAGTGGACAGTTAACCCCACACAGACAATTCCAAGGCATTTTAAACAATTCCATGATATTTTAAACAATTTTCCAGTACAAGTACTCTGTACACGCACCCATAGAGTAATGTTAAAAGGGGTTGATGTTTATAAGACTTTTCCATCTCAGATTTTGGACTTTTTTTTTTTCTCCATTTGTTAGAACATGCATTGGAACAAAAACCACCAATTCTTTGAGTCAACACTCATTTATTACATCATTAAAAAATCTGACATAGGTCAACATTGTACGCAGAATAGAATTTTGATATAATCGCAACATTAAAAGTAAAAAATATCAGACTGAAGTGTGAAGTGTCAGTGATACGTTATTTTCATGTTCGAAGGTGGGACTGATGACTGCCGTTATTGTGACGTGTCCTGCAGGACATGCTCTGGTCCAACAGTGCAACACTGCGAAACATGTGCAACTGGTAATGTAGAGAAGACATGTTGACTTTTTGCTCCTTTATAGTTTAGTAAACAGACCATACTGGTGTATTCTCACAAGATTTCCTTTAAATATCTCTGAAAGTGTGATTTGCAAATTGTTATTGCAAACATTATGTATTCTGTTATGATCTGCAGTGTCTTATAATTACTCCCTGTATATGTCTCTCTCGCTCTGAATTTCTGTCTCTTGCCATCTTTCTGTGTAGGGTATATGTTGGAACAGCAGGAGGCAGTGTGTGTACAGCACTGTCCATTAGGGTTCTATGGGAACAGCTCCAGTCTTCAGTGTGAGAGGTGCTCCACTAACTGTGAGGCATGTGAAAGTGGAGACCAGTGTTTGAGCTGTAAGAGTAGCTCATATCAGCTCTTTCTGTTCCAGGGCAGCTGCTGGTCAGAGTGTCCAGAGTGAGTAATTAACAGCAACTCAACCCAGCTATATATAGTGATTAATGAAAGCTTACATGATCCATTTAGCGCAGTCTCTTTTCTGTAATGGTTTCTGTTACACAGAACTTATTATTAGCAGTGCTATTTTTGTGTGATTAAGATAACAGAAGGGATATGTAATAGACTCTTGTATTCGCTATCAGATGTCATCACTGTAAAGAGGATAAGTAAACTTAGGATAAGTTCCTGCTTATAAGCTTGACTGCCTCTTAACTCACAATTCCCTTTAACCCATGAGTATCAAAGGCCATTATTAACATGGACTGAGATGGCAGCAGGGGTGGCAGATATTACAAATATTACATTCATTAGCTAGATCACCACGCAATTGGAAACTCCAGTTTGCTGCCCAGTCTCACATTTTGATTGCCTGGAACAGTTTATGAACACTATTTGCCTAAGTGGTAGCTAATGTAATATAATAATGTATGGTGGGATAGTTAGCTGTTTAAATGCCTTAATACAAATTAAGGGACATGAATGAGTAGGAGCTTTTTTCCTTTTTTCTGGTAAACCTACTTGTCCATTGGTTATCTCTGAATAAGAAAAAACTAATAGCCCAGACACAAAATCTGATTGGATCAGGTGCCCAGGCTACTGACTTGTCACCCCTGCTCAGCTATTTTTCACAAATTACTCAGAACCAGACTTTACATTTAAGATAGCATTTCAATATTGATTTATGCCAAGTGAATACTTTTTGTGTGTGTGTGTGTGTGTGTGCGCGCACGCATGTTGCCAGTGGTTATTTTGAGACAGAAAAAGGGACATGTGAGCCTTGTGATGACATCTGTTTGACCTGTGATGGGAGCAGAACTCAGTGTCTTGAATGCAGAGATGGTCTTTTCCTTGAAAACAGCATGTGCAGAGATAACTGCTCAGTGAGGACCTATGCTGCTGAGGATGGCACATGCAGACGCTGTGGCCCTCACTGTGACACCTGCACTGATACCAGTACATGCACCAGTGAGTCCACACACATGCAACAGCAGCAACATAGAAATAAGATTCATTCATTCATTCCAAACATCAATGATCCATTACATTACTGTACAACATGAGTGTCGAACATACAGTCCCTTCCGAAACTATTGGAACGGCAAGGCCAGTTCATTTGTTTTTGCTGTAGGCTGAAGACGTTTGGGTTTGAGATAAAAAGATGAATATGAGAAGAGAGTTGAGAATATAATTTCAGCATTTATTCATATGTTGATGTGTTAAACATCATGAAAGATAGCACATTTTGTGTCAGATCACCCAATTTGTGGGTGAGCACAAATGTTGGAACATGCGAAAGACAGGATTTTCTTGTTACCCAGGTGTCTTCTGTTAGACTTTTAAACAATAAATAGGTCTGAACATCTACTCTTGGTTTTAGCCTTCAGTTTTAGCTGTGAAGACTGTATTTGTTGTTAAAAAGGATAAGCCAACTGAAGATCAGAAGCTGTCTATGGGAGAAAAGCAAGCCATTTTGAAGCTGAGAAAGAGGGAAATCAATCAGAGGCATTGCACAAACATTGGGCATAGCAAATCCAACAATTTGGAATGTCCTGAAAAAGAAAGAACCCACTGGTGTACTGAGCAACAGATACCGAATGGGTCGGCCATGGAAGACAACAAGAGCGGATGATAGAAACACTAAGAGCTGTGAAGAAAAACCCAGAAACAAGAGTCAGTGACATCACCAACAACCTCCACAGGGCAGGGGTTAAGATATCACAATCCACAGTTTGAAGAAGACTTTGAGAGTGGAAATATAGAGGCCATGCCATAAGAATCAGAAAGCCAGACTGGAATTCGCAAAGAAATACAGAGATGAGCCACAAAAGATCAGGAACCAAGATTAACCTCTACCAAAGACTTTATCAGGGGACAAAAGTGGAAGGTTGTAGACTGGACAAGTCAGTACCAGACCTTAACCCAGTTGAGCAGCATTTCACCTCCTGAAGAGGAGACTGAAGGGAGAGAGCCCCCGAAACAAACAACAACTGAAAGAGGCTGTGGTAAAAGCCTGGAAAATCATCACAAAGGAAGAAACCAAAAATTTGTTGATGTTAGTGAGTCTCAGGTTTGATCCAGTTATTGCAAGTAAGGGATATGCATCCAAATATTAAGTGTTAGCCAAAAAATTGTGTGGTCTGATAAAAAGGTTCTTTATTCTATGTTTTTAACAGCTCTAGATGTAAAAATACGAGGAAATAAAAGCTGAAATCCTAAACTCTCTTTCATATCCATCTTTTGATCTCAAACCCAAATGTGTTACGCCAGTAGATGGCACTGCGGCGCGGCTTCTGACTGGATACGTGACTCTTGTTTTGGTTTGTTCGCTTCCTGTTTAGATATTGGCTTATGTGCAAGGGTGTAGCATAATCTGAGCCAGGTGTCTATGTTTAGTTTGATTATGTTGACTATTTAAACCCCTCGGTGACTGCGCACTTCGTGCAGTATTATATGTTGTAACGTTAAGGGAGTATAGCTCTAGCTCTAGCTCTAGCTCTAGCTCTAGCTCTAGCTCTGTGTGTGAGTGACAATGCGTGTAGCATGCTAGCGGTCTCTGCTCTGCTCTGCTCTGCTCTGTTCTGTTCTGCTCTGCTCTGCTCTGCTCTGCTCTGTTCTGCTCTTGAGTGATGCCTAGACTATAGTTACATGTTTACCCCAGTTCTCTTATTCAGTATAGACTGTGCTCCCTGTGTTTGTTGATTTTGTTTGTTTATTAACAAAGACAGCGCTCCTGCACATACTTCTTGTGTATCGTTACAAAATGTCTTTGGTGTAATGCACAAAAAAATGATTTGGCCTTCCTGTTCCAATACTTTCAGAGGGGACTGTATGACTGAGACCAGCCTAATAAATTATCTAATCTGGCCCACCAAATGAATTTAGAATCTGTGTTCTAATTAAAATCGTTTTGTGGACCGTCATTAAATTTAAACAATTAGAAAAATAACTTGTTGGGGTAAACAATAGAGGAATAAACTCGGGGACACAAATGTGCCAATGATGCGTAATTTTTAATTAGCATACAAAACATTTGATCTAACTATTTATCTTTCCAAAAAAAAAAAAAAAACACACGTCTTTAGGATTTGACCGCAATGGGGGTGAACACTTATGCATTCACAATTGTTATGTTTTGTTTTTTTGTGGGTTTTTTTGCAAACAATAATATGGTACAGTACATACAACATACAGTCAGCATACCTTTTTATACAGTACATTTATTTCCAGAAAATGTTTTATATTTTATCTTAATGATTTATTTGCATTTAGAGACTCCATAAAAGTGCAACCAAAATATCAAGCTTAATATTATGTTCAGCCTGTTGATTCTCATTAATCAGTATATCTCATTAATATAAGTGCCCCCCCCAATGTATATGCTTTGCATATGTGTTTTTCAGGATGTACTTTTCTTTACCTGCTTTTGAATGGCATGTGTAAAGCCAGCTGTCCAGAGGGTTATTTTGAAGACTTGGACCAGGGTGTGTGTGTGCAGTGCCATGAGTCATGTGCTACATGCTCTGGGCCTCTCTCAGATGACTGTGAGAGCTGCTCCACTTTGGCACCGAAGCTGTATGAAGGCACATGCTCAGAGGAGTGCCCTATTGGCACCTATTACCAAACCACCAGCATGGAGTGCCAGGGTGAATATACATTACACATTAGGTCATAAAAACGTCTTATTAAGCAAACTGATTAAAATATTATTTAGTATAATTAAGCAAGACCTGTAGATTTGCATGCTCTATTGTCTGTTTAAATAATGTCTGTCCGGTTTGGCATTTCTTATTAGCTAAACCAAGTCCAATTCACCTGAGGCATAATCTAAAATTATATGTTTAATGAGTGTAGGAAGGTGAAATTAAAGTTTGTGAAATCAAAATCGTTAGTTGCAACCCTAATTAAAATACATCTGTATCGAGTTATTTCCAAGTGAAATGATAGTTTATTGATTGATTGGCATGGTATTTATTTTCAGCCACTTAGTTTGCTATTTAACTTAAACTTCAGTTTACTGTTTGTCAACGTTACCTTTTATACCCAACACGACCTCAGTCTCCATCAGACGGAGGCGTAATAGTCAAGTGACTGACTGTGACCTCCAAGTCCTCTAAGGCAGGGGGACGTTTTATATTAAACACAGCAGAGAAGATAAACAGATTTTGTGTAGCACGGAAGCATGACAGTGATGCACGAGCACAAATTTATGTTATATCCAAAATGCTCCACTGTGTGCAAGGGCTTGGGGAAACTGGTACAAGTTTCTTAAGAGGTTTAGTTAAATTTAAGTTTATTGTCATTATAGGGTGCATTTGCATGCTTTCAGTGTAACTTCTGTTGTTTATTATAACGGAAGTGATCTGTTAGTAACGAGGCCGTGTAGCTCCTCATGCGTGGTGTAGGTGCACTGATACACAGTGGGAGCTCAAGTAAGATCTGTAATGTCTAATTATAATACTATGATCAAAGTAAACATAAGTATAAGAATATGCCCAAAGGCAGTGAGTAACAGACACACAAGGTGCAGTAAAAGTGAGATTTTATTATTCATTTAGGACTGTAGATTAATTCCGTGCTTTTTGTGGAAACATAAAAAGTAATGCTTTTTGTGCATCCATAAAAAGTAATGCATTATGCATTACTTTTTATGGATGCACAAAAACCACAGAATTAAACTACAGTCCTAAATGAATAATATATATTCTGGTGTGTATTGGGTTCTTTTCAGTCTTATATAATTGGACAAACAGTTGTATAAAGTTTTGGTCTGAACTTTATATTTGTATATAATCCATACTCAGTTTGTGAAAATAAAATCGTTAGTTGCAACCCTAATTGAAATACATCTGTATCGAGTTATTTCGAAGTGAAATGATACAGTTTATTGATTGATTGACACGGTATTTATTTTCAGCCACTTATTTGCTATTTAACTTAATTTTTAAATTACCAACTATACACATCAAATGATAATTTGGTGAATTGTTCAAATTTATTAGTTAACACATTCACAGTGCAGTATTCACATGCATATTAGAAAAGAAGGTATTGTCGACTTTTTAATTAAGTTAAGGACAGATTGGGGAAAATATATATAGTTGGATTTGTTTCTTACAATAGTTGGAAGTAACTAGTCATCAGTTATTTAGTTAACACCTGGATGTATTTTGTCTAATGTCTTAATGAGAGATGGCATCTTCGACCTAGGGGTACGAGTACGAGGTACATTTTGCACCAGGTTTACCTCTGGAGTCAACTTGAGGACACTGACAGGAAATCCCTCAAAAATGAAACCCAGCAAAAAAAATAGTTCTTTTCTACTTTTTAAAAAATAAACAAATAAAATAAATGTGACAGACAATAGTATTCTCTTTTTTAGTTTTAAATATAATAAATATATTTATTAAATGTAATAAATAAGCCTAATAGTAAATAAACATGACAAGCAGTTTTAATTATCTTTGTTAACTAATACAATAAACATGAGAGATGAACAGTGAGAAAATGAACTTTACTGTTTTACGATACGATCCATAATGCTCTCTGACTCCTTATCAGCGTCCGAATTCGCTCACTCCTTTTCCTTCCATTTCTTCCCCATAGAGTGGACTCAAATGTCATTCGCTATATAGGGAATAGCGAATGAGTGAACGAGTGAGCGGTTTCAGACACAGCACAAGAGTAGAGGTTCAGAGCTACAAATTGCTTAAACAGTCTAACAGGACACACCTTGGTTACAGGAAACACCATCAGACACATGTTGCAGTATTTTTGCTCACTTACAAATTGAGTGGTCTGATACAAACTGTTCTATGTCGTTTTAACACATCTACATATAAATAACAGGAAGTAAGAGCTGAAATTCTAAACTCTAGAGCAAAAACAAATGAATTGGCCTTGCCATTACAATAATTTCAGAGGGGACTGTATTTATGTTTTTGTTTTGTTTTTGAATCAATTATACTGTTATAAAAATTAAAAGAATATGATCGGATCTGCAGAGAGGGGGACAAAAGAACAAAGGGACAGCCCGTACAGTAATTAGCTGTTACAACATTGCAGTTTTAATAGTTTCCATTTCTCGAATGGGGTGTGTACATATAGTAACATGCTCGGGGATAATATTTTTAGTAAAACTCAACAATGTTAATTTCACCCAAACAGAACTGATTAAGTGGAAAATGAAAATGATTTTGTTATTTTAAAAAATTATTAAAATGGTTTTGTATAGTTTTTAGGACGGGCAAGCTGAAGGTGCTTTACTGGAGGTTAAGACATGTCAAGAGGGAGATTGCATACATAGCAGAGAGCATTTTGTAGTATTAACCAAATTGTTTTCTCGTGACTCTAGAATGCCACCAGACATGTGCATTGTGTATAGGCCCAGAGCCCACCCAGTGCACACGGTGTGTGAAAGGTCTAGCCCTGGACCCCAACACCATGATGTGTGGTGTGACCGGAGACTCAGACTGCCCACCCAGAACCTTCCTCCATGCCAATCAGTTCACATGCCAGGCATGTCATCGTCACTGCCAGTCCTGTGAGGGCCCTGGACCTACAGATTGCCAGACCTGTGCCCTGCCCCAGTATCTCCATAGTGAGAGTGCATTCATTTCACTCAGCAATTGAAAAGTGTCCTTGTAATTTGATTGGTCTGTCATAATGTAAATTAGTTTTTTTGTGTGTCTTAGAATAGAATAGAATATTATCATACTTTTGTAGACTTTGTTGACTTTTAGTTCCTGTTGGCTATCTCTCTCTTTTATAAATACTATTCTCTTTATCTAGAAAACGTAGGTATGTGTTTGTGTCTTCACAGATCGCTCTTGTGTGACTGAGTGTCCGGTTGGCACGTATAGTGCCCACGAGGAAGCTGATGGCGTTGAGCTGGGGTTCTGTATGCCATGTGATCATGTGTGTGCCACATGCTCTGGAGCATCTCCTAAAGACTGTCTGAGTTGCTCTCCTGGTTATTTAGACCTGCTTTCACATCTGTGTGTCCGCCATTGTCCAACGGGGTAAAACTCATTCCACACACACACACCTTCAGATGTGGCCAAACACATAGAACTCAGTTAAGTGTTTTAAAAGAAAGTTCATGAACAAGTGATGAGTAATAATTGATTCATTCTACTCAGGCTTTAAAAATGACATACTGTTTTGAAAAGAAATAAACGCACCCTTAGCAAGATGTTACAACAAAGAGATGACTCTCAACTACATGGGCAGTGCCAGAACATATCTTTCCTTTTAGAAGTCGGGTTTAATGAGAAACATTCCTGTTGCGGTTGGTCTGATCTGTTCTCCCACAATTGTATGATCTGTTCTCACACAATGTTCTTTAAAATTAGCTTTAGTGAGAATTACTTCTCTGGGTGTGTTCAGGCATTGAGACACTGACATGACATTAGTAGGCATTGAAAATAAATATACTATTTAGCATCAAGCTGATTTGACAGACAGTACTGCTCTTTATATTTGATAAGTCTCAACTGTAATCAGCGGTTACGGCTGGTCAAATATCGGTACATCATTGTGCAAGCTGCGCAGTTGAATTTAACATTCGGCTTACATTGTGACACATTTAGATTACTGAATGTAGGTGAGTTTCTTACAAGCACTGTAAAGGAAGAGAGTGCTAAGCTTGGTCTTGTTATATACAATACTTGTAATGTAAAAAATACTATATTTGGAAATAATGAGTGTGCCTGCAATCTAAATTCTAATCATTTACATCACTCTACTCAACCTTTTTGGCACCAGTGAACAACAAAATTGTTTGCTTGTTTGTGAACCAGCTTTTATGGGTAGGTTTGAAACTTTTTCGTAAAGTTGCCTTGAAGTCTCTTTTAATGACCAAAGACACAGCAATACAAAATGTTATGTAATCATCAATATTTAATATTGAAACGATATACAGTACCCTTAATGCAGTCATGTGGAATAAATAAGTACACCCCATGGAAATTGTTGGCTTTTTTGACATATTTGGACAAGAAACATTTGATCCTCTTTGAAAGTGTGACTCTATCAAATAACACACAAAATTTTAGTAATTTGATACAGCACCCTTGGAGCAGAGAGGGTTCAGGGCCTTGCTCAAGGGCCCAACAGTGGCAGCTTGGCAGTGCTGGGGTTTGAACCCCCGACCTTCCGATCAGTAACCCAGAGCCTTAACTGCTAAGTCACCATCGCCCCCCATACTCTAACTATAGTAACTAGTCACAGAGGTGGACAGTACAATTTTTTTTGTATGAGCCTACAATGAGTGGGAAGGAATCAGTCCAAGGGAAAATAAGCACTTACTTAGGCAGTTCTCCTAGAATCCTGAACCTCTCAGGGCCTGACTATCTTTTTTTTCACAATTTGATGAATATATTAAGATGATCTAGAAACTCAGAAATCAAAGTGTGGTTGACAAAATGTTCCTTATCACCAGGTACTACAGTACAGGCCACCATTGTGAGAAGTGTCATGTGTCCTGTGAGATGTGCTCAGGCCCGGGACCAGATGCCTGTATAGTGTGTGTCCCACCTCAGCTGGAGCTTCAGGGCACCAGGGTGTGTGTGGAGCGGTGCCCTCCCCGTTTCTACCAAAGCACACATACCTGCTGGGAGTGTCACACTAGCTGCAAGACCTGCACAGGTACAAGCTCCATCCACCTTAAAGGGGTCATATCATGATTTTTAAATGTTTTTAAACTGTAATTATTGTTTATTGGGTGTAATAGAAAAGTTTAATGTGTTTTTATGTTCAAAAAACACATTGTCACATACTGTACATTATTGCAGTACCTTTATTCCCAGGCTGACTGAAACGCTCAGATTTTTCCTTCCGAAAAGTCCCCCATTGCAAGTCTTTTACAGGACTAGCTAGTTTTGTCTTGATAGTTTTCTTAGACCCAGACCTATTTACATACTAGCATGAGGAGGATATGTTTTAATAGAGACTATAAACCACTTTTACAAATTGCTAAATGCTGTAAATTTGGTTTACACACACACATATATAATGTGTGTGTGTGTGTGTGTGTGTGTGTGTGTGTGTGTGTGTGTGTGTGTAAACAAAGCCATTAATTGTACACAGTGTACAATTGCTGTGCTGAGAATAGTTATAATTTCCAAATAATTTCATGTTTGTGGTGGTCATATGATGTTCCCTTTCCAGTGATGGGCACGCTGAAGGGCTGCTGGCTAATTGTGCGTAGCAACAGATGAGCTACAGTCAGTAATGATACTCAGTGGTCACTTTAATAGGAACACCTGTACCCCTGCATATTCATGCAAATAGCCAATCATGTGGAGTAGCACAATGCATAAAATCATGCAGATACACGTCAAGAGCTTCAGTTAAAGTTCACATCAAGCTTCAGAATGGGCAAAAATGTGATCTCAGTGACTACGTTTACATGGACAGCAGTAATCTAATTATTGACCTTACTCTGAGTAAGATAAAAATGTGATTAAGGTGTTTACATGAGTTGCTTTTAGAATACTCCTGTCATGTACCCGTTTTACATGTTATAGTACATAATTAGATTAACGGCACACGTCATTATGTCACCGCGTAATTTCCCTCAACATCCCTCCAGAATTTCACGTATCAACCTATAGTTCGTCTTTGTTATGGTACCGTATACAGTTTTGGGTATTTTTGTTTAATTTTTTTTTTACGAACACTTCGAGCACACTTAATTACTTGTCATGCTGTACATGCAAATAGACAACTGCTTGAAGCCATTGGCTGTGTCCCAAACCGCGTACTTACCATCTATATAGTAGCCGAGATACATGTATTTTTCCCCACTACAGGCCTATAGTAGGCAAGTATGCAGTTTGGGACGCAGCCATACTCTCTTGTTCGCCATAAAATGTTGAGCACTGCTGTGTGTGATTGTGTCCTGTTGCAAAATGCGGTAAAAACTCTCACACGACGTTCATAATGTGATTAAGGTGTTTACATGTCTGTAATACACATCCATAATGTGACTAAAACAGGAGTACTCCACATGTCTTAATTCAATTAGTGTTTACTTCGAGTATGACCTTAATCAGATTAAGGTAATTAAAAATTGCTGTTTACATGGTAGTTTCTTAATCACAGTATTGTCTTAATCAGGTTAATAGTGGATTATTGTTGTCCATGTAAACGTACTGAGTGACTCTGTCCATGGGGTGGTTGTTGGTGCCAGACAGACATTTCCACCCACAGAACTGGGACTCTGTGGATGTTTTTTGTTTGTTTATTTGTTTTCATACATTTCTATCAAACTCTAGAGACTGTTGTGTGTGAACATGTTGTGTGTGGGGTGGCTGTGGCTCAGGTGGTAGAGCAGATTGTCCACTAATCATAGGATTGGCGGTTCGATTCCCGGCCCACGTGACTCCACATGTCGAAGTGTCCTTGGGCAATGTACCCCAAGTTGCTCCCGATGGTAAACTAGCGCCTTGCATGGCAACTCTGCTACCATTGGTGTGTGCGTGAATGGGTGAATGAGAAACAGTGTAAAGCGCTTTTGATAAAAGCGCTATCTAAGTGCGCCATTTACCATTTAACATCCCAAGAGATAAGCAGTTTCTGAAACACTACAACCATAGCATGGTCAAAGTCACAAAGATCACATTTTTCCTCATTCTGTGTTCGAACTTTAACTGAAAGCTCAAGAATTGTGCATTGTGCTGCTGCTACATGATAGGCTGTTGAATAAAGGCATGATTTGCTGTTGGATAAAGGCACAAATGAGCGTGTGTACCGGTATTCCTAATAAAGTGGCTGGTGAATGTATATGTCTACACAGTGCTCCTTGGTAGTTGCAACTGGAAAAAAAAAAATAGTTAAAGATTATATATACAAGGTAGACCTGTCTAATAAACTTGCCCCTGAGCACATTTGATAATATATTTGTATTATTACATATTTATATTAAATTTTCCCCTCCCCACCTTTAAAATGTACATAATAATATGTGGTTGTGTAATACAACATATAGAATCTAGAAATGTACTATGGTGAGTAACTGTCCAAATTCACACGAAGGAAAGCAATTTGTATTTTAAATTAGCTGTACTTTTAATGGGAAATCTGAGTACTGTCACGATTCCCCCTTTAAGCAGCGTGCTCTAAGCGCAAATGCGCGAGCACCTGCTTTTCCGTTGTTGACCGTAATGACAACTGGACACGTGTGTTTTGTTTATGTTTCTGTCTCCTCCCTGTTCTGTCATTGGCTGGGATTTCATGTGGGTCTGAATTGCTCTCAGCTGCTAGCGGTTTAGACGCTGATTATGTCCGCATATATACCGCGCGCCTCCCAGCACACAACGCGGAAGAATAAATGTTTAGTTCGTAGCGTAGTCATAGTCATAGTCATAGTCATAGTCATAGTCATAGTCATAGTCATAGTCATAGTCATAGTCATAGTCATAGTCACGGTCCATGTTTAGAGTTAGTTCGCGCTGGATTATCCGCTTCCAGCCCCTCGTCATAGTTCGTTTCTTGTTTTGTTTATCGACCTAGATTCCTGCCTTGCCCCGTGTATGCCTGTTTGCCAATCGCCTGACCTCTTGCGTGTTTGTGGATTACGTTTTGGATCACGTTTTGGATTTGTCCGCCTGTCTCTCTTTCTAATAAACAACTGTTCATCCAGCACTTGCATCCGTCCTATCTCTGCTCCGTCACGATTCGTGACAAGTACCTTCCAACTATACATCTTATTTAAAAGCATTCATTTCAGACTTTCTAGGATACAAAAATCATCATGTAAGAAGTCTGAAATTTAATCCTGTCAACTAGGAAATTAAATGTTTTCTTGTTCTATCATGAACATCCGGTCATGGTAAAACCAGGAAGTAATAACATCACATCCTATCACAGAATGAATCATTTCAGTTACAGAATTAACCATTTATTAATGTCTTGTTATTGTGTCTTGAGTATTTGATTTTTATTTATCTTTACATTTTTATTATTGCCATATCAATTATTCATCAACTTACTTTCCAAATTGACCTCTTGTGCTCTATAACTATAAATCTAATGACTCTTTGTGAATGTGCATGTGTTTGCAGATAACACACCTCAGAGCTGTCTGACGTGCGACTGGGGCAGTATCTTACAGGAAGGGGTGTGTTACCCTCGCTGTGAAGAAGGCCGCTACTACTCTCAAAATGTGTGTACTGCAAGTGTGTGTGTGTGTTTTAATGCTTTTTGCTTCCTTATAGTTGCTATAATCAAATAATAAATCTTTAGCAATACACACATCAGTAACATCAGTAAAATGGCAATAACTGCTTGTGTAAGAAATGAAACATAACACCGAGTATTTCTTGGTCCATTTACATTTATTCACTTAGCAGATGCTTTTATCCAAAGCGACTTACAAATAACATTTCATTGTTATTTCCTTAATCAGGCTCAGTGTTTGTAGTGTACACACGCTGAGGGGATGTCCCCTACAACAGGAACTTGTGTTTTATTTAGCTACCTAAATGTGTCCTGATCTGGCAAAGAGAGATACATAAGCGCTACTAAAAAGAGCTACACAAGTTACACTGTGGTATCAAAGTCAGCTTTATTGTCATTTTTAGCACGTTGCATGGCAATGCATAAACACAGTTCCTTCAGGAGACTACCATGCAATGTCTATTTAGTAGAAATAGACACTGATGAGGACTGAAATACAACAGTAAGAACAAAGAATACATGCAGACAATAATACCATAACGTACACAGAATCACACAAAATTCATGTAAATAGGGAATATATAAATAAAGTATGGCAGTAGTGAAGAGACGATACATATAGGTAAAAAAACAACAGTGTAACTTAAGAACATTTTCTCAGTACTAGATGAATAAATATATATATATATATATATATATATATATATATATATATATATATATATATATATATATATGAGAGAGAGAGAGAGAGAGAGTTATTCCACATGTGTTGTATGCTGTTTTGGTTAATATACCTGTGGCTTTTGCAGAACTCACCTGTCCATTTGGTAAAGCAGTGCTTGTCTGTGAATTGTGTTCATCAGGAGGTGTGTGAGGCCTGTGATGAATCCTGCAAGCATTGCTCTGGGCCTGGTCCTGAGAGCTGTGTGACATGTCACACGGGTTTTGGACTGCATGCTGTAAACCGCCGTTGTGTGCGTTGCTGCCAATCTGACGGACCGGCCAAGAACTGCTGCCTCTGTCACTCGGCTTCAGGTGCATTCTCAGTCCAACTCTTTAAAAGGGAATGTATGTTTGTGACAAGGGTCAAGTGTGCGCAAGATCATTAATTAAGTGGATCAGTGTACTTGACTTAATTTAATCTAGTTTTAATTTCAATACAGTTCTTGGCTATAACTGAGAGTTTTTAACTGAGAGTTCAATTGTGTTTTCTTCACATTGTGATTAGATTTATTATGCTAGCTTGACAAAGCCAACATTCTGTTCTGCTATTTAAATTGATTATTATTATTATTATTATTATTATTATTATTATTATTATTATTATTAGTGGTGCTTGCATTGCAAAGAAAAAAATTAGATTACTTTATTATTATTATTATTATTATTATTATGGACAAAACTCATCCCACACCGACTGTGCTACAGATATACAAATCGACCAGCTTACTGAGGAGAGGTGTGCTATGATTTTATAAGCGCTCACACTTACAATGTTCGAATAGCGGACAAAAAAATGCACGCTTTCAACCCATTGAGAATTAATGTGGAATAAAACACGGGTGTCACAGCTTGGACGTCATTCAGCTGACTTGTTCGTATCACACATCCTCTTGTACATCTTATGGAGTACGCATGGCATATACACTTTGCTTTTCAGAATTTTCACCGGAAATGTCCGGAAAATGGTGTTATTCTGGCCCCATAGACAATAATCGGAAATTTTGGTCCCCCTTAAATCCCACACCATCAGTGACCGACATGAATGATCAAAGTGTTCAGCTTGGTTCAGAGAATCAGGAAATCCCATCTGCGAATTGATCCCATGTGCATGTTGCATGGCGTTTCCCATCAGGATTCACAAAACACACTAATATAAAATTAGTCTAAAGTAGCAAACAGCCAAACAAAGACTCCATGGAGATGTTTGATCTGTTTAGATCTCCATAGGAAATCTTCAGCAACTAACTAGTCTCGCACCGTTGGACTCTCAGACACGGATCATACATCAAATTGCTCAGAATTCTCTGGAGGTGTGTGCATTATGTTTCTTCACGTTTCGCTTTGAAACCAAATGTTCCCCATTGTCTTGTCAGTCAGCTCGCCTCACTCTTCTTGTCAGTCAGCTCACCTCACTCTCATCATTTGATAAATGAAATCTGACTCCTGCTGATCTGTTCTGTGACTCTGACTCATACGGCTCATGCTAAATTTAGCAGCCGCGTTCAGTTTTTAATCGGAGCGTCTGTTCGGTAATTTAATGAATTGTTTTTTATTAATATATAAAAAGCAGTACGACAGTATGGTTGGTGCTGCGGTGGGCAAGTGATGTTATCGGTGTGCGGCCGAACACCGTGTAACACCGGTAACACAGACTATCTCATCAAGCCAAACGTAGACATGTGATATACTGAAACACTCGACTAGCTACGTTATGGTTAATCTAGTGACCTCATGTGCCCAAGATCGGACTGCCATAAAGCCTATTTTATTAAAAACTCAAGTAAAATACACTCATTACGGCCGCCGATAAAGGTCAAATTAGTTATGCTTCAACAAACGCGTAACCTATCTAGTTATAATTATTCTTCAGAGACTCAAAATTTTGAAATGCGGCGACTCCTAGAGCTTTCAAGCTACATGCACCAAACTCATCACAAACCTTCTTCCTATTCTGACTTGGTGTGCTAACTGAACAGAATGACCGTTTTCCTGTTATGGAAGCTCAAAGTGGCCAAAATTTCCATTGACGTCCATTGAAAAATTTGGACTGTTATAACTCCTAAACCTTTCAAGCTGACAAACTTTGGAGAACCTTTCAGGCTGTTGTGCGTTATGGTTTTCCCATAGCGGATGATCAAAAAACCCCAAAACTCCCATGGACTTACATTGATGGAATAATTTCAAACATTTAGAATGGCTTTGTTAAGCCAACCACAAATTTTGTTGTGATGAACTTCACTTACGGTGGTGCTTGAAAGTTTGCGAACCCTTTAGAGTTTTCTACATTTCTGCATAAATATGACCTAAAACGTCATCAGATTTTCACAAACGTCCAAAAAGTAGATACAGAGAACCCTGTTAAACAAATGAGACAAAAATATCGTACTTGGTCATTTATTTATTGCGGAAAATCATCCAATATTATATATCTGTGAGTGGCAAGAAGTATGTGAACCTTTGCATTCAGTATCTGGTGTGACCGACACCCTTGTGCAGAAATAACTGCAGCTAAACTTTTCTGGTAACTGTTGATCTGTCCTGCACATCCGCTTGGAGGAATTTTAGCCCATTCCTCAGTATGGAACAGCTTTCTTGTTAATTTATGCAGAAATGTAGAAAATTCTAAAGGGTTCACAAACTTTCATGCACCACTGTATATAGTTAGATTTTCTGTTTCATGGCATCCTGATGGTGCTACATTGTATTCAGCCATGCAGGAATAAAATATACTTGGTCACACTTCATCAATCCAGCCTGTGCTGAATTTATTGTATAATTTTATTTATTTTTAGATACATCTCTTTTACTTTTTACTTTTTCTTAGCTTTCCACTTGTGTATCTTGTAATGAACTCTACAAGAAAAGGCTGCATACAGAGTGGGTGGGTTGACATGGAACACCTACTCAAGCATGATGTCGGGAAACTACAAGCCCATCATCCAAGGAGTTGACAGTAAATATTTCAGCGGTCTCATGGCCATGGAAAAAACTCCTGTTTTCTACCTAAATCCCACAAACGGCTGCCAAGCTTTTGTCAGAGATAAAGGGTTTAATATCTTATCATTTTCATATAAAGCATTCGCTTTGCTTTAGGAAGGATCAGGCTAGAATCTAATAAAGTGGCTATGAGAGTATTACTTAGAAACATTCAACAAACCTTTGAATGTCCACATGCATGTCCATATCACAGTTTAATTTGAACATGATAATTTTGCATTATTTGTGTGGGTTTTTTTTTTTAAACTGTTATGTTCTTTTCACAGCTTTGTGTTTGGAGGCTCCAGTGTCACCACATACCCAGGTTGAGGATGATGAGATGAATCTGAGGTCTCGGGTATACCAGCACACATCTGCCGCCCTGCCTGCTGCTCTGATCTTGGCTGTAGTCCTTGCACTGGGCATCTTTGCATTGACACAGGCCCGTGCCAGGAAGAGGCTGTGCTGGAGACAGAGTTATGAGAGGCTGAGCGGGACGGCGGGTGCCAGGCCTGATCCACGCCCCATGCCTCATGGAGTACCCGAGCCTGAGGACAGCGGAGATGATGCAGACGTTGTGTATACAAGTCGAGATGGATCCATCTATCGCAGGTATGGATTCATACACAAACCTGAGCCTGAGGAAGAGGAGGTGGATGAAGCCAATGAGAACACAATCCTCAATCGAGCATAAAGAGAGCAAAGGGCATGTTGAGATACCCTTCGAGATTGGGATCCGGATAGTTCCAAATTTTATATTGCAGTTTACTTTTTTCTCAGTAAAATGAAGGTTAGCATGCATCATCTCTCAATGTAAAATATTTTATATGTAAGAAACACCTATAATACACGCTTTTTTTAATGAATGGTTAGTTAAAAAAAACTTTATAGCATGCAATACATTTGAATCTGTAAATAAGTAGCTATTAGTGAAAGTTTAAAATTGATAGCTGTAGTAAATCATCTGTCGAACTGTGTTTAAATGAACAAATAGAAAACAATATTCTTTATAACTCCAGTTTCATAACTGAGTGTTTCCAAGGAACAGGACACTTTCATGAGTGTCCTGTTCCTTGGAAAAGACATATGCAAGTTTATCAAGTGGCATGTTTGCTGCTTTGTAAATATAGCTGTATTTGTTAAATTGCTTATTGAATTGCCAGTTCATATTGTAACAAATAATTTGTAATGTTCCATTTGTATAAATATAACATGTAATTCAGATAAAATGCCTTTTAAGTCTTTAAAGTGTTTAATAAATAAGTGTTTAATACTTTAAACACTTGCATTGTGTCATTTCTATAGTACAGTGTTAAGCACTATTTAGGCCTGGCTTCTAATACAGAAATGAATGAAAATCTAACATACACCCACATTTGTCAGGATTGACAAAAAACACCAAAATCTCCTAAACCCTATTTACATTACAGTTACTGTGGATGCCTCTATAGCTAAAAATTAATATAATAATACAGAATAATAATACATTATCCTGGCCTTATTGTGATTATGGCTGGGGAAGGAAGAATGAACAGGAGAGGATTACAAAAGGGGGAGAGCAGAGCAATAAAAACAAAACAAGGGGAGAGGATGTGACAGATCTGGTTTATTGTGTCGCAATGCTTTGCAAAAGTATTCACCCCTCTTAGCATTTTTCCTATTGCATTTCAACCTGTAATTTAAATGGATTTTTATTTGGATTTCATGCAATGGTGAAATGAAAAGAATAACTTGTTTAGAAAAAAAAAATAAACAGAAAAGTGATATGTGCATTTCTATTCACCCACTTTACTATGAAGCCCTTAAATAAGATCTGGTATAACAAATTACCTTCAGAAGCCTCATAATTAATTAAATAAAGTCCACCTGTGTACAATCTAAGTGTCACATGATCTCATATATATATAGAGAGAGAGAGAGAGAGAGAGAGAGAGAGAGAGCACTATTAAATCCATTATTAATAAATTGAAAGAATATGGCACTACAACAAACCTGCCAAGAGAGGGCCGCCCACCAAAACTCATGGACCAGGCAAGGACGACAATAATCAGAGAAGCAACAAAGAGACCAAATATAATCCTGGAGGAGCTGCAAAGCTCCTCAGTGGAGATTGGAGTATCTGTCCATAGGACCACTTTAAGCCATATACTCCACAGAGCTGGGCTTTACGGAAGAGTGGCCAGAAAAAAGCCACTGCTTAAAGAAAAAAATAAGCAAACATGTCTGCTGTTCACCAAAAGGCATGTGGGAGATTCCTAAACATATGGAAGAAGGTACTCTGGTCAGATGAGACAAAAATGTAGCTTTTTGGACATCAAGGAAAATATTAACTCTGGCACAAACCCTACACACCAAGAACACAAATCCCCACAGTGAAGCGTGGTGGTGGCATCATGCTGTGTGGATGTTTTTCATCGGCAGGGACTGGGAAACTGGTCAGAATTGAAGGAAAGATGGATGGTGCTTAATACAGGGAAATTCTTGATTGAAACCTGTTTCAGTCTTCCAGAGATTTGAGACTGGGACGGAGGTTCATCTTCCAGCAGGACAATGACCCTAAGTATATTGCTAAAGCAACACTTGAGTGGTTTAAGGGGAAACATTTAAATGTCTTGGAATGGCCTAGTCAAATCCCTGACCTCAATCAAACTGAGAATATGTGGTATGCTGTATACCAGTGAAACCCATCCAACTTGAAGGAGCTGGAGCAGTTTTGCCTTGAAGAATGGGCAAAAATCCCAGTGGCTTGATGTGCCAAGCTTATAGAGATGTATGTCAAGAGACTTGCAGCTGTGATTGCTGCAAAAGGTGGCTCTACAAAGTGTTGACTTTGGGGGTGAATAGTTATGCATGCTCAAGTTTTCTGGTCTTATTTCTTGTTTGTTTCACAAAAAAAAAAAATTCATCTTCAAACTGGTAGGCATGTTGTGTAAATAAAATTATACATACCTCCCAAAAATCCATTTCAATTCCAGGTTGTAAGGCAACAAAATAGGAGAAATGCCAAGAGGGGTGAATACTTTAGCAAGGCACTGTAGTTCTTTTGCCTGTTAGATGATAACATCAGATTGTATAAATACTTTTTAGTCAGCCTTAAAACAATTACATTTATTTACATAAGTGGACTTAAGCGTCATAATTTTTTCAGTGTTTACTGACACCCAGCCTTTTCCTTGTTGAAGAGCAAACATACTCTCAGTTGTAGAAAAACCACACCTATATGGCTTGTACATTAACTGTGTAATTCCTTGAAGCCCTCCCCTACTGCTCTGTAACTGGCCCATTGTCAAGTATTTCACAACTCGCCTGCTATTAATGCTGCGTTTTTTCTGCAATGTCACAGTCAATCATTGAGAGTGTTTGCTGGTCGAGCTGAGTTTGAACGCTGATACATACAGCTGTTTCACCTAGAAATGGCTTTTAAGGGAAAAAAGTTTTGGAGATATATCTCTTTATGTTTTTTTAGCTTTTCACTTATTTACTTTGTAATGTACTCTACAAAAAAAGGCTGCTTAGAGAGTGGGCTGCCGGACATGGAACATCTGATCAAGCACAGTGCAGGAGAACTACAAGCTTGTTCAGCCATCATCCGAGGAGACATGGATGGAGTCAACAGCAAACACTTTGGCAACCTCCTTGCTGGGTGGAAAAAAGCTTCTCTTTTATCTGAGTCTTTCTACCTAAATGTCACAAAGGACTGTCAAGCTTTTGTAAGAGACAGTGGGTTTCTAACAGCTCCTTTGAGCAAAGAGGAAAGAGACTTTCCAATCGCTTACTCTATGGTTATCCATGAGAAGATTGAGATGTTTGAGAGGCTCCTGCGTGCTATTTACACTCCTCAGAATGTTTACTGTGTTCATGTGGACCAGAAGTCACCTAAGATCTTTTCTGAGGCTGTACAAGCTATTGTGTCTTGTTTTCCCAATGTGTTTGTGGCCAGTAAGTTAGAGAGTGTTGTCTATGCCTCTTGGTCACGAGTTCAAGCTGACATCAACTGCATGGAGGACCTTCTCAAGTCTCCTGTCAAGTGGAGGTATCTCCTCAACACATGTGGGGCAGATTTTCCCTTAAAAACCAATGCAGAGCTTGTTCGCTCCCTGAAAAATCTCAATGGAAAGAATAGTATGGAGTCAGAAGTCACACCCTCACACAAAAAAGCCCGCTGGGAGTACCATCATAACATCACCAATACTGTGACTCGAACAGGTATTAAGAAGACCCCTCCACCCATCGGCACCCCTATGTTCTCTGGGAATGCATACTTTGTTGTTACTAGAGAGTTTGTAGAATATATCTTTAAGACTCCAGAGATCCAGAACTTCATGGAATGGGAGAAGGACACGTACAGCCCAGACGAGCACATGTGGGCAACACTACATAGGATGCCTTCGGTGCCTGGCTCCAACCCCCCCAATGAAAAATTTGATGAGTCGGACATGCTGGCCATAGCGAGGTTGGTCAAGTGGAGTTATCATGAAGGAAACATAAAGAATGGAGCACCATATCCACCATGCACTGGGACATATAGACATGCAGTGTGTGTTTATGGAGCAGGGGACCTGAACTGGATTCTGAAGCAGAAACATCTCTTTGCTAACAAATTTGACCCACAAGTGGATGATATTGCTATAAAATGCATGGAGGCTTTTTTACGGTACCAATCAATTTATGGTCAGTCTTTATTTAGCATAGGTAAAACAAAAATAATTCAATAATGCTGCTACACATTTACAGAATGTATACCAGCTGTGTACATTTTTTCAAGTTTATTCAAGAAAATATTCTATTGTTCAAAGTTCATGAACCTTAATGTAGCGAAGTCAGTAATATTTGAAATTAGCTTTAACAGTTAAAAGATTTTAACACTAGTAAAACAGACAAACTTCAGAAGAGTGTGTATGTGTGTCTGCGTGTGTGTCTGCTTGTGGGTGAACTCAGTCTCATGGCAATAGATGAGAGAACTATTAGCAAGCAGTTAATTGTAAGACTTTGTTACAGATTTTAAATCAAGACTAAAAACACTTTTATAAGTTGGCTTTTTAATCTGTGCTTCTGTTTTAAGTGTTTTATTTGTTTGATGTTTTTTTTTTCTTTTAAATACTCAGTATTTTATTTGTCATTTTATATTGTATTCTATGTACAGCATTAAAATTAAATAAAAAATCTTTTGTTTTCAATGTGCTTTATAAATTAAATGTACTTACTTGTATGGTCAAAATAAGGTTCTTTTATGCATTTTGCCAGAGACATTATGCAAGTGCTAATTCTCTATTTGTTAAAAGAATAAAGACAATACACTGTACTATCTTAACTTATCTTGATTTATTTCATCCTAAAATTGACAGGTAACACGGAATAATAAAACAATGTGTTATTATAGCAAGTTAAATATATATTAGAACGTGTTATCAACAGTTTATTACAGTTTGACTTGTTGAATTTTGATATCAGTCCTCCCAGAGGACTGATAATTACCTCCCAGATAGCAATTTGGTTTTGGGACAAATTTGGCTGCGAGTTTGTCCCACATACCACCTGCAATTACGGACCAAGATTGGCCCGAAAACCACTTGCTGAAAGTAAGAAAAACCCATGCCAGAAATAAACCAATATTCACCCACAACTTATCCATGTACACAGAAGCCAGCCATAACTGGCCCACAAAAATGCTGGAATGTCCAAATGTCAGCCAGAAAAGAGCCGTAACTGGGCCAATATTATTCTAGAATCCCCAAAAGTGAGCCAGACAACAGAAATAACAGATAAAAATACAAATATAGAAAAATTGGTATATTATATGTATGTATGTATGTATGTATGTGTGTGTATGTATGTATATATTAGAGAGAGAGAGAGAGAGAGAGAGAGAGAGAGAGAGAGAAATGACATGGGGCAGGTGCAGATCAAAGTCTTTATTTTTACTTAGCAGGCTACACACAGGCACACGGTAGCTTGGTGGTTAGCATGTTCGCCATGTGCTGCGGGGGTTTTCTCCGGGTACCGGTTTCCTCCCCCAGTCCAAAGAAAAAAGACATGCATGGTAGGCTGATTGGTGTGTCTAAAGTGTCCGTAGTGTATGAATGTGTATGTGATTGTTGCCCTGCGATGGATTGTCCAGGGTGTAAACTGCCTGATGCTCCCTGGGATAGACTGAAGAAGGAGTAAGCGGTAGAAGATGGATGGAGGATACACACAGATAATGCGGTCTAGACAGGAACAGATGGTCTAGCTTTAAACATGAGACTGGATACGAGGCAAGGCACATCAGCCAACAGAAGGAGGACCCAAAGTCAAGGCGCGTGTCCGCAACAGTTCAGTCATGTGCACGCGCGCACTCAGAAGCCGTGAAGCAGTGCCATCGCCTTGTGCCCGATGCTCCCTGGGATAGGCTCCAGGTTCCCCCGCGACCCTGAAGAAGGAGTAAGCGGTAGAAGATGGATGGATGGATTATTTTGGCCTTGGCCCACCTTGAAGATATGTCTGATGTTGTGCTCTATGTACACTTGTATAGACACTTGTTGATTTGTACAATATACCATAACTTTTTGAAAACTGTTGTTCCTGGCTTCCCTAATTTAGAGGTCTTTCCAGTTGAACTGTGAGCTGGTTACTCTGTACTGCTCAACCTAGACTGTGTCGTAATACTACATGTTGATCTAAACGGTTACCAGTAATCTCCATGATGTTACTTGCTTGGAGATTTTGAACAACTCTCATCAAGCTCCTCAGTTGCTCCATAACCATTTCTTGTTTTGCAGTCAGGACATGTAGCAGTGCTGTGCTGTGCTGAAACATTTAACACACATTTTAATGTTACCACATCACTGTTGACAGTCTTACACTTGCACTGAATATATGATTGAAGATGTACAAAATAAAACAAAGAAATCCTACATCTTATGAATGGATCACAACATGGTATGCTTTTCCCCAGGGGTCTGGGTGGTTTCTGATGCCACACTGAATGTGTTGCTTGCTCAGGAGACTGTAAAGATTATTCCTGCCACAATGATAGTTCAGGTGTGTGGTTCAGTGATATTCTTGCAGAACTTTTTTCTTGCAACAGTTGGGCAGTCTGGTGAAGTGGTTGGGTAGGAGTTACCTCTTCAGGCAAGTCAATAGCTTGACATAAAGAAGACCCAAGACTTCTTTGATTCCATTCAGATCCAGGAGCAGGACTCATATCCAACAAGGATGGTGCTGAAGTGTCTTGAAACTGTGTAACACCTGTAGACTTTTGGGGCCATACAGAGGAGGTGATGCATCTGGAGAACTTGGTTGAAGCTCATCATAAGTTGATAGCATGCTTCTTTTCAATGGTGGTGGTTGTATTGGAGGAGCTTGTGGTAAACTTCTTTTTGGGTGTAATGTCCTCCCCATCACTATCATACTCAAGATGCCACCTGTTTCGTCTCCTGAAATTTCAGCAAAAATCTCCTAAAGTCTATTTACATTAGTTACTGTGGTTGCCTCTATAGCTAAAAATTAGAATAATAATACAGAATAATAATAATAATACATTATCATGGCATTATTGTGATTATGCCTGGGGAAGGAATAATGAACAGGAGAGGGTTACAAAAGTGGGGAGAGCAGAGCAACAAAAACAAAACAAGGTGTGACAGATCTGGTTTATTGTGTTAGTTCTTTTCTCTGCTAGATAGTAACATCAGATTGTATAAAGGCTTAAAACATTTACATTTATTTACATAAGATTTAAGGACTTAAGATTTAGAATTTTTTCCATGTATGCTGACCACCCAGCCTTTGCTCTGTTGAAGAGCAAACATACTTATACTGTTTGTACATTAACTATGGAATTCCATGAAGCCCTCCCCTCACCTCCTTTTAATGCTGTGTTTTTTCTGCAATGTCACACTCACTTTTTGAGCGGTGTTTGCTGGTTTCATGAGCTGAGTTTGAACTCTGATACACACAGCTGTTGAATGAATTTTTCAGATAAACCTGTTCCAATACATCTGTTTACTTCGTTTATATTATTTACATATTTTTCAGATAGCCCGTAAAAAGTACAGTGGCCGTCAAGTGCAAAACACACTAGCAAATCAGAAAACAAATTAAGAAATCCGAAAACAAATTAAGAAATCATAAAAAACAAATCCGAAAACAAATTAACGAATTCAAAAACAAATTGACAAATCAGAAAACACATTAACAAATCAGAAAAAAACGGAAAAGGTAGGTACATTTTGTGAATGGATTACTTACCGCTGATTGGACGACACATCTGTCAATCAAACACTGGGATAAGTGAGAGACTTTAGTAATCTAGTATATAGTTATTTATCTCTTTATTTTCTTTTATTTATGTAGTATTGTTTTGGTAATATTATTATTATTATTATTGTTGTTGTTGTTGTTGTTGTTTCTTTTTCCATTTTATTTAAAATTTCTGCCAATCTACTGCCCACACTCCAGTCCAGTAAGTGGCGGTAATGCACTTTTAGTTGGTTTGCCAACTGCCATTAAAACAAGAAGAGGAAGAAGAACATCTGTCAATCAAGATACACAGAAAGTACAACAGGCTGCAGCGCTGCGTTAGTACTGGAAAGTCAATTCGTGTGTGGACGTCTTAATGTATTGTCCTTACTTCGACTTAAAATATAGCGTTCTGCCCAATTTCTGCAGTTCATAGGGAAAAATCTCGAAGTTTTAAAAGAGACACGACAGAACATGGAATTTCACTTTATTTTCGCATTCGCATAATTGCCAACATGTTTGACAGGCCTTTGCAGCATTTCAACAAAAGTATGTTGTATGAAAAATACAATCGAGGAAATAAGTATTGAATGCGTCAACATTTTTTTCCCAGTAAATATATTTACTGAAAGAAAATATAGGCTATTCACATGAAATATTCACCAGACATTGGTATTAACTCAAGAAATCTGGAAACACAAAGAAATCCAAACATTAAAATCCATAAATGAAGTTATGTGTAATAAAGTGGAATATCACAGGAAAAAAGTATTGAACACGCTAACTGAAATGTATCTAATACTTGGTGGAGAAGCCTTTGTATGTAATGACAGCTTCAAGACGCTTCCTGTATGAAGAAATTAATGGGCCGCAGTATTCAGGTGTGATTTTGGTCCATTCTTCTAAACATATTGTTTTTAAATCTTGTTCAATTAGATTCGAGTCAGGTGATTGACTGGGCCATTCTAACACCTTGATTTTTTTTTTTTCCTCTGAAACCAATTGAGAGTTTCCTTTGCTGTATGCTTTGTATCATTGTCCAGCTGGAAGGTCCACTTAGGTCTTGTCATCATCCTGGTGGATGGCATCATATTCTGCTCAAGAATTTCCTGGTAAAGGGCTCCATTCATCGTGCTTTCAATTATACGAAGTCTGCCAGTACCATGTGATGAAAAACAGCTCCACACCATGACGCATCCACCTCCAAACTTCACTATTGGTATAGTGTTTTTAAGGTGATGTGTGTCTTTTCCCAACATGGTGTATAGTATGACAGCCAAAAATGTTAATTTTGCTCTCGTCTGAGCAGATTACACTCTCCTAGTATTTCATAGGCTTGTCCAAATGAGTTGTAGCAAACTTTAAATGAGCCTCAACATGCCTTTTCTTTAGTAATGTAGTCTTACAGGGTGAGCATGCATAGAGGCCATGGCGGTGGAGTGCATTGCCTATTGTTGTGATGATGGTACCTGCTGCCTCCAAGTGTTTCTGGAGCTCTTTCCGAGTTGTCCTTGGCTCTTGGGCTACTCTGCTGTCTATTCTTCTGACTCCCTGGTCAGAAATCTTGCGAGGAGCTCCTGTGCATGACCGGTTGATGACTGGGTGATGTTGCTTCCACTTGTGGATAATGGCCCCAATGGTGCTTCCTGGATGATTCAGGAGTTTTGAAATATGTCTGTATCCGATTCCATCAATATGTTTTGCAACAATAAGGTTGTGAAGGTCCTGGGAGAGCTCTTTGCCTTTACCCGTCATGAGATGTTTCTTGTGTGACACCTTGGTATCGAAAGGCCTTTTTATAGAACATCAATTTACTAACCCAGCTGAGATTAATTTGCACAGATAGGGGGTATAATTACTTTCTAACTACTTACCAGGGATGCACCAAAATGAAAATTCTTGGCCGAAGCCGAATATAATGAAAACTTGGCCGAATATGTTTTTTCGCGTTTTTTCCATTTATTTTGCCATTTTTTTCACCATTGCATAAATTAAATAGTCAAAATGTGCTTTATACTATTTTGTCTTGCTTTTCAAAGAAAAAATAAATTACAAAAACTACAATTTCCGAATATTTATTTAACACAGAACTTTTTTTTTCCATTCCAGCAGGCATAGTGAAAGGAAATTCTCTTATATTGTACTTATCATGTACTCTCATATTATGAACTTCTATTAAATACCTATAATGAATGAATTCATTTAATTACCTTGTATTCATTTAATTACCTCTTTAAGTAAGCTGATCAACTGCCATTTTTCTTATAGCTGGCACATGTATTTTCTGTGTCTTGAAAAGACTTATTTTCATAGTGTGCTGTGTGTTTTGTTTTGTCTATCTGGCTGGCACCTGCACCAGTAGAAACCGTCCACGCACTGCCGTTATCAATGTGTACAATGTGTATAAATACTTCTGTTTTGAATTAATAAAACGGAAGTCTCTGTGAACATTCATATGTGTCAGTGTGTGTGTTCGTTCGGACTCTCCAGGCGCCTGAACTCTGCGGTAAACCACACTTTCTAGCTCATAGCAGCACAGAACTAAAAGTTAATAGAAGTAATGGTAGAACAGGCTGGAAGGCATGACGGAAGATCTGAAAGGCATAATCTGAGATACATGGAAATCTAACACATAGTCTACCAGCAAGGCACAATATAACTTTAAATAAATAAATTAGTAAAATAAAAATATTTTTATGTGGTCATCTTTGAGCCCCCCTTGAATAGCCTATGTTAGGCCTATAATTGACTGCTGAAAGAATGTAACACTCTGTAGCCTACAACAAAAAAGTGCATTAAAAAGTGCATTAACAAGAGTGCAAAAAATGGTTCTATTCAGTTATATACAGCTGATTATATTGGGGATATATACCGCTCGCACGACTGCTTGAAGGCGTGGGCTGCGTCCGAAACCGAAACTGTTTGTTTATTCAGAATAAGGTCAATAATTAGATTATTGCTGTCCATATAAACGTAGTCATTATTACTTTATTTCACTAAATGACTTACTGTTTATATTTATATGAATATTACATTTTCTACAAGCCTGTTAATAAAACAACCCAAACTCTGACTGCTTTGATAGATTTAAAGATGGACTTGCCACATTGTAGTCTTTGACAGCACTTCAGCTGCATCCTACTGTTTTGGCTTCTTTCCTCTGCCACACTGAGAAGTTGTTGACAGCTACCGATTTGGAAAACCTCTTCAAAGCAGAACTCAGCCCAGCAGGTAGTAACCAGAGGCAAAAAGAATCCAAGACATTTTGCTTTTGATCAGACTATCTCCTTGACTGTGAAGGTTTGTTATTTGTAGTTTAACAAATGTTCTGTTTTTGGTGAAATTCAGAAAACTTTAAAGGAATACTTCACATGAAAATAAAAATTGTCAATTAAGTTGTTCTAAACCTGTAGGACTTTCTTTCTTCTGTAAACACAAGTACAGTTTTATTTGGTCTCTCCTGTTCATACAATGGCAGTGGATTGTAACTACCTTTCAAGCTTAAGAAGGGACAGAAATATATCATAAAAGTATTCCATGCAACTCTTCCTTATGTTCTGATGTTATGTGCTGATTGCTCATTGATGCAGCATACATGTGGTTTCTTGAGCCAGCATAGTAGTTCGTATGGTGATGACGGGAGTACATTGTATTGCTGCCATTGTACCATTTTATGTTCCACAGTCCGTTCGTAGTCTCCTAGGGACAACACCAAGGTGTTGTACAGAGGTAACGAAGCTGTGTCCAAGAACAGCAGGGTCATTAATAGTAGGCCAAAAATTAAGCCACAGGACACGTCTGGAAAAGACATAAATGCATCCCGATATACCAAAACCGAATGGCTTTAGTTTATCATAACCATCAACATGCCACAGATAGTTTGGCCCCATTTAGTGGTACGTACAAATCGAACAAATCTACGCTGTGTCCTCTGAGCTATTCCCTGTGGGTTAAGTTCTTGCAGCAACTGCATAACATCACGTTTTACACGTAACTTGTGTTTCTGTTGAAGTGCTAACCACATTGTCCGGTACCAAACAACTGTCCTGGTCCACGCAGCTCTGCTCTTATCGCATTCCTGACTTCATTTAATGGGGAATAGTTTTTTCTTCTAAACAGACCTGCATCCTTTATACGTGTTTTCAGCGAGCGCAAGCTAATCTTTATGTCACGGCATTTTAATAGCATATCCAAAATCACAGCACATAAATCTCCTTCCTCAAAGTAGCGCTTAATAAATTCCATCTTCTTCTTTCTTGCCAATATAAACTTTTATCTTCTAAGATTTAAAGTTCTGTGTACAAGAAGCAAAGTAGTTTACAATTTCTTACTTCCTGTGTATCTTGATTGACAGATGTGTCGTCCAATCAGCGGTAAGTAATGCATTCACAAACTGTTCCTACCTTTTCCGTTTCTTTCTGATTTGTTAATGTGTTTTCGGATTTGTTCATTTGTTTTCGGATTTGTTAATGTTTTTTCTGATTTGCTAATGTGTTTTGCACTTCACGGCCAAAGAAAAGGCCTTTGACAAAGAAGAACGTATTGAAATCACTCTCATGGCTGGATCAGGAAGCTGTTGCTAGGTTGCGATGGACTTTAACATGAAACATGGCAAGCGCTGTTGCCAAACTTATTATCAAATTAAAAAAGACCGGAAGTGTTGCAGACCAACCAAGAAGTTTACGTCCATCCACTGATGAAGGCACAACCGTCGTGTTGCTGGCAAACATAGTCCCCTATGTATGGAGACAGTTGGCACACCCAGGTAGCGCTCCATGTTCAAATACATGATATGAGCAATTTAAAACAGCTGAGTATGTTACAGTAATATTCATACAGGCTTCTGATTAAATATCTAGAAACCACCGTTTGGTTCCATTTCTTAACAATATATTAAGCTTTTATTAAACACATAGTCATAGAGAAATTGTGAAATAGTTACTGCGCAGCTGTCCGAATCCTGATTGTGGAAATCTCTGTATACAAAATTATAATATTAATAAAACAAGTAATTAATAATTATAATGGACAATTAATCAGAAAAATAAAGAATTATACTAGTTTATTCATCAGAAGTATAGCGTTGTAATGGAGTTTAAATGTGTTAATTCAATGCTGCCTCTAGCTTTTTGGGGTTCCAAAGCACATTTTGTGGGTGTTGGCTGGGTTTTGTCAAGTAGTTTTAGCAGACATCATTGCAATCGTTATAGGCTGAATATTCATTCACTGATTCCACACCTTTTTGCAGCACATCAGTGCTCTTAGGTTTTGGGAGTTCATCTGAACTGGCAGTATAAAAGAGTCAGAGACAAACATCTGTGCCCTTCTCCTGTGGCTATTTCTCCTGTAGTTACTAAACCACTGCTGCTAAATTGTGCTCTTCAAATAAAATAACACCCTGGCACAAAATTCAAATTCTCGTACAAATGATTTATGAATAAATCTATTCATATTAAATAAAATGAGTAAAACTATAAGAAAAGGGAAGTCCAGCAGAACGCAAACACAATAATGGAGACATAGACTTGATGTTTACCAATTTTAATTAACTGGTAAAAAAAAAATTTTATCCCAAGTTTATGTGCATCAATTCAAAATCAATGGAATTGGAAAGATAATATCCCTAGAGATCACTTAGGGATCGCTTTCTTTGTTTAACAAAATATTTTAAAATCCTTTTATTAATATTGTTTAGTCCTAGCTTGTGTGGAGCATCCACTTTACAAGTCCATGTGTATGGCTCTTATTGTAGAAACAATACCATATTTAAGGAGCACATTAATATAAAACCTATAGTTCAAGTTAGAGCCAGCACTACTGTCAGAGCCATGCAGTATACAAAAATAATACACACTTACTGAACACTTTCTGATCAGATTAGAAAATTCAACCGTGCTACGTTATAAAACAATATAATAATAACAATTAGCAAATAGCAAATTGCTTAATTAAGTTCCAAAGCATGGTAATATACAAATTGTAAGCTCTTTACTTGTACTGTGGTAGGCCAAGTGCTATATTGAAATTTAAAACTCTGTAATTCTGTTCTAGTTAGTGGACTATCTGATACTGAAGTGGATGATGAGGTTTATGATTTCTTATGCAAATATATATGCAAATTGCTAGTGTTGTGATGGTAAACAGTGATGATGCTGAGTTTGAAAACACTGTAATAGAAAAGTTTACATGTGGTTTAGCCATTTAAGCACTACAGGCTGAGCAATTCATGTCAGTCGTTATATTCAAAGTAGGCATTTCCTTGCAACAAAGTTTTTGCTTGCTGAGCGTCATGAATGTTGCGAAATTAAGTGGCAAGGATTTAAGACAATTATCCAAACTTGAGAAAATCCATAAGTCAAACTTGACACGGTCCCTGTAGAAATAGATAAAGATGATTGCTATCCTTCATCCAGAGCAGCAGAAGCCTTGCATTGTTTTGATGCAGGTGACAGTCCTCTGATGAACAATGCTATATTTGCTATTACAGAACACCCTGTCCTTGTCAATAGCTCAGAAAAGAGAGTTCCAAGAAAAACAATGCATTAGTCAGGACACTGACATCGTCTTTCAGCATGAAGATATTCCTGAAGAATGAGGACGCGCCCATTCCGGATGAGTGTACATGGTATTCTTCTTACCGAAAAAGCATGTTAGTTATGATAGCAAAGACCTAGTACTGTTTTAGAAAAGAATATGGGCACATTTTTTTCATTCTGCTTTGGTGAGCCACACTCTGTCCTTGTCAACAGCTCAGAAAAGGGGGTTCCAAGAAAGACAATGCATTAGTGAGGACATCATCTTTCAGCATGAAGATATTCCTGCATAACATGCAGTTGCAGAATGAGTGCCCATTCCGGATGAGTGTACCAGGCATTCACATGCGGAAAAAAGTAAAAGTTTGCTGAACTTGCACATGCATATTACACATAGCATATGTTCTTACCGAAAGAGCATGTTAGTTAGTAAAGGCATGAATGACCCCCCAGACAGGGGGGGTGAATGTAACCCTCCCTGGTGGTTGATTATATGAGACCACCGCTGTGTTGTCTGACACAACTAGCACATGGTGACCTCTCAACTGAGGAAGAAAGAATTTCAGTGCTAGGAATACGGCCCGCATCTCTAGGCGATTTATATGCCACTCCATGCCACAGCTGGACAGCCATTTAAGACTGCACCCCAGCCCGTGAGGGACACGTCTGTCATTGCCGTCTTGTGGTAAGGAGACACCCCTAGAGTGTGACCCGAGGCAAGAAACTGCGGGCAGCTCCAAATACTCAGAGCATGTAGGCATCGCGTGACACTGATTACTCTCAGAGGTTTCATCCGAGGATGAAACCTCTGACTTTTCAGCCACCACTGAAACGATCTCATGTACAATAGGCCCAACGGTATGACATTGGCTACTGCTGCCATAAGGCCCAACAGTCTCTCGTAGAGACTGGAGGGGATGCCCAGACCTAGCTTAATCTTGCTCAATGTTGATAGGATCAATCCTACATGTGATGGGGATAGAACCACCCTCATCGTTGTAGAATCCCATATAACCCCTAGAAAAGTTGTCCTCTGCACTGGAGAAAGCATACTTTTCTTGAGGTTCAACCTGAGCCCCAAGCTCCTCATGTGGGCGAGAACAACCTCTCAATGTTGAACCGCCTGTTCCCTGGATTGTGTTAGAATTAACCAGTCATCCAGGTAGTTTAGTACACGGATCCCCTGGAGTCGCAAGGGTGCCAGAGCCAGAGGGGATAAAGCTAGCCCGAAGGGAAGAACCCGAAATTGGCATGTGTTGTCTCCAAACGCAAACCTCAGGAACTTCCAGAGGCTAGGTGATATTCCTGTGTGGAAATATGCATCTTTCAGCTCTATCGTCACAAACCAGTCCTGGAACTGAACCTGTGGCATGATAAGTTTGAGCGTCAGCATCTTGAACCTGTATGCCTGATGACGGTTCAGATGACGCAGATCTAAAATTGGCTACATACTCCCATCTTTTTTGCGGACCAGGAGAAGTAAGTTCCCAAAAAGGAACTTACTTCCTGCGCTAACGTCGGGCTCTGGTCTGTGCTGACTACTGTGTTGAGCACACCTCAGAACCGGGGGGTCGAACTATAAACTGGTAACCCTTTTCTATAGTAGACAGAACCCATGGAGACACATTTGGCAGTAGTTTCCACGCTGCCCGATGGTCTTTTAGTGACGTTAACTATTCCACATTCTATTGGAGGGAAAGCATCAGATTTTTGTTGCCTTGTGACAGCTCTCTGAACAGAGAACACTGAAAACTTGGGGACCACCTTGGCTAGGGGAGGCCCTACAGTAGCACTGGGGGCTACCTGCCCTAACAACCTCATGTCCCCTATACATCCCTCCACGGCCCCTCAGGACCGCTCTTCTTTGCCTGCTTGGCCTTTACGACCATTCTCAGATCAAGCCTAGTAGCAGACTGTGACTGTGGCCTCCCGGTTCCCCTGGCTGTCTGCGGGGGTTGGCGGGCTGCCATACTCGCCTTCTCTGTCTCCCTTGCACTAGTGCTGGCCCGGGCTCCACTCGTGGATGCCCGGGTGAACTCGAGACAACAGGGAAGGAACTGGCGTTTTTGAATGCCACCATATGTCGAGCTCACTCAGCAGGTCTGCTTGGTAGGCCTGCAACACTGTCATTGTCTGCAGTGACCCACAAGCAAAACTACTACTGCATAGGCTTGCCCACCAATGCCACAGTGGCCTTACATGGTAGTTTGGATGGCAAAGCCAGCCCCCCTAATTACCTGCCGTCCATGGAGAGGGATAGCTCGCAAGTGCCTCCTCCACCTTCAGCATAGCTAAATAGCCAGGCCGTTCATTCCCCACAATGGCTGAATAATCCAACATCATGGGGTTATAAATATGGCTTATGCAAGGTTTTCCCCTAGAAGTCTGATATTTTGTCATGCACTTCTGGAAGAATGGGGAGTTTCTGCAGTGTGAGGGATTTACTTTCATTGGGGAGAAAAAGGCTCATCCAGCCTTAGTAATCACTTCAAGCAGCTCTTTATATGCTGCTCTCAGTTTTTAGCACATCCTTCTGGCTCCTCGGAGTTAGAGTTTTGTGTGTGTGGTTTTTTTTCCCACTCCCCCCCCCCCCCCCCCCCTTTTGGCTTACCATAGCAGAAGGAGGAGTCGCAACACGAACTCCAAAATCCAGCGGAGAGCCGAACCCGGAAGACAGAGCAAGAGATAAAGCAGCACTCGTCTCCGGCTCCTCTTCTGGATCCATAAGATCCCCCAACTCGCTTGGGCTGCCGAGAAGAGCGCGAGTCGCGAGCCGAGCTGTTTAATGTAGGCGTTACCATGCGCAGCCTCTCGAGGCTGCCATCGCATGCTACACTCCTAAACACTTCACCCAGAAAGTGTGTGCTATTCCCCGTGATGGAACGGGAGCAAGGCGTAACACACTTTCTGTATTCTTTCTCGCTCATTACTTCCCCTTCTTTTCTTTTCTTTATTCGAAAAAAAGGTATAGACAAGTTTAGAGATTGAGAAAATATAGAGTAGAAGCGGGGTTTTTTTTGTTGTAGTTTTGTCACACACACACACACACACACACACACACACACACACACACACACACACACACATATATGTATATGTATATATGTCACCTGATCTTGGCAGGCCTATAAGTAAAGGCATGATTTTACACAAGGTACCTGATAATGATCCTAACCACACTAGCAAATCCACCAAGGAATGGCTCAAAAAGAAGAAATGGGGGTTATAGAATGGCCTTGTCAAAGTCTGGATTTGAATCCCATTGAAATGTTGTGGGGGGATTTGAAACAGGCAGTACATGCAAGAAAACCCTCAAACATCTTGCAACTGAAAGAATATGGCATGGAAGAGTGGTCAAAAATTCCAGCAAGCCTGGTGTACGATTATGCAAAATGCCTACAAGAAGTTATTTCTGCTAAAGGGGCAATACTAGCTTCTCAGGCCAAGGGTGTCTAGGGCCAATATCTATTGATATTTTTGTTGAATAAATGATTGAAAAAGCTTATTTTCCTTGTGGTTTTGTTCAGGTATACCAACTTTATTAATAGGCACTGTTTCAAAGATGATCAAATGTTTGCTTGTCCAAACATGTCAAAAAAAGCCAACAATTTCACGTGACTGTACATTTCTCTGCTAACCAAATTTATGATTATGAGACTATGTAAGAGGTGAACAGTGAGGTGAACAGTGAGAACATTTTCATGCTTTGAAGCTTTACTAAGTGTAGTGCAACATGTTTGTTGTTGCTTTGTAGGTGTTCGTTTGCTCTCCAGTATGTGGGTGGACTGTGTTCTCTGGTTATTGTTCACCCAGTTCAACAGGCTGCCTTAGGCATCTCTTTGTGCTGTTCATCCTGGGAGAGAAAGGAAAGAGATGGAGTGGAGTGCTGGCCATTTGACCTTTTAAATAACATTATTCTCTCTGCTTACTGTTTAAAGAGAACATTTAACCTGCTCATTTTATTCCTATTATTCATGGTGTAATATGTATATCTGTTTAACTCCTTATAGTCCTGGCTTATTATTCTTTTTTTTTTTTTAATCTTCAAGCATTTAATTCAGGAATTACTATGAATTATTGAATATCTACAGTGAACCTAATGGAAATAAGGAAATGTATTTAATATGGTTCCGCTTAGTGAAGATTTAAAATGGATTATTGTGAGGTTTGAGCCATAAAGGTTTATCATCAATTCTCTGTGTATAGGTACAGGCACCAGTGTCGCCATCACTGCCCCCAGAGGAGCTATGAGGAGCCAAGTAGGGGTGTGTGTCTCAGCTGCCCAGAGTCCTGCTTAGACTGGGGGAGTGAGACGCTCTGTCTGACATGTCAGACAGGCCACTTTCTCCACAGTGCGTATTACATCCACCTGAGTAATTTTACCCATCCCCTTTTCTCTCATCCATTATGGCTGTCTGTGCTTTAGCTATATGCTTTGTAACCTTTACTCCTATATCCTTTATATGACTTCACTAGCTAGCAGGCATGTACATAAGTGTGTGTGTGTGTGTGTGTGTGTATTCATGATGTTAGAGCGAGCACAAGTGCATTGGTGTCATGATATTCATTTAACTTGATATCCACACCTACGTCTGAATGCAAACCAGCAAAATGCAAAGTGTGAAATCATGGTTCAGTGCTGTGAAAGTATAGCAATGCAGTGGCACTCTAAATCATGCAATGAATGTTATGTAAAATTCAGCACACAGATGAAAGAAATCATAGGTATTAGACAAGATTAAAGAGATGAATCCATGAGAATCAGGGTTTATTAAATGAATGAGAACAATAAAGACATAGTCATGCATTAAGATAAAGGAGAGAAAAGATAATTGAAAGACCATCAGCTCTGAATGTGTGATCGCTTTGTAGTATTGTTTTTTAAGGGGATCAATATTTGGATGTTCTTTTTCTTTGTTTCCAGATGGAGCCTGTGTGAATGAGTGTCCCCAGGAAATGTTCGGAGATGCCAGAGGATGGCGCTGCCAGCCCTGTCATGCCTCATGTCTAACCTGCCATGGCCCATGAGCTAGAGACTCTTACAGGTGCAATGGCTGGAACCATCCCATTTATGGGACGTGTCCCATCATCAGATGCCCTAAGGGCCAGTTTTTTGATAGTATGTATTAAAAGAGCACCTAAATTAAGAGAGCACTAGCTTTACTCTTAGTGCATTTTGGGAAGACATGACATCATTGAATTCATATAACAGATTGATGATATGGGATTTTAAATATAGAGTATTCTTTAGTGGCCAGATATTACATATTGTCAAAGGAAAAAATGGAAATTTAATCCTGTATTGTATATTTATTAGGTGAAAAGGACACACAAAGTATCGGATGTTCCAAAATTATATTACAGTTTAGTGTTTCAGTTGTAAAAAAAACTTTAAAACATTTATGAAACCCAAAAACCTGAAAAGGCAAGGCAGATAATATCAAACAGTAATGTTTAGTGTTGTGTGTGCTTGGTATTAATACTCACGAATCATAATACATCCATGCAGTGTTGTGAATTAATCACTTTTTAATACATTTTGAATAAATCCACCCTGCTGACTGAGAGAAACAGCATGAAGTGTGTGTGTGTGTGTGTGTGTCTGTGTGTGTGTATATATATATATATATATATATATATATATATATATATATATATATATATATATATATATATATATATATATATATATATATAAACTATGACTTTAGGCTGTGTTTTGCGGCGTTTCTTAGAAATTAGTTTGCATATAGTGCAAGCCTCACCTCTGCTGGACACCTATTAATGTTGCATGTCATATGATTTATAAGCAAATAAAGTTTACTTGATACATTACAACCCTGGCAAAAATTATGGGATCACCACACTCATTGGCTTTTTTACTTCATAGCATATAAACAAATCACAGATATGACTCAAAACAATTTTTATTTAATATCATCATGCAACATACCTCAGACAATTTAAATTAAATTGTTTTAATTTATGGCATATGTTTTACAGATCAAGTAGAAAAAAAACTGATGGAATCAACAACAACAAAAAAATCAAAATTAATACTTTATTGGTCTTCCTTGGGCTTTTATGACGAATGAAAATAATGAAAAACAATATTCTCCATCAAGCTGGTTCCAACTTTCTCGAATAGCGGTTCACAGATCAGCTTTGCAGGATGGAGCCTTGTCATGGACCAATTTTTTTAATTTCCACTATAAATTTTTAATAGGACTGAGATCAGGACTGTTAACTGGCCATGTCGTTGAGTTGATATGCCTTTCCTGAAGAAAAGCTTTAACACTCTTTGTTCTGTGGCAAGATGCATTATCAACCTGAAAAATGACTTCATCACCAAACCTATTTTCTATCGATGTATTGAGAAAAGTGTCCAAAATTTCAACCTGTGCATTGACCGTTGATGTCTCCCGTGGTCCTTTAACTTACATGCAACCCCATGTCGTTAATGAGTGCAGAAATTTGACTGTTTTCTTCTGGCAGTCATCTTCATATGTTTCATTAGAACAACACTAGACAAAAGTTCCAGCATCATCTCCTTGGTGTAGATTCATGATTCATCACTGAATATCACGTTGATCCAACCATCCACACTCCATGATTGCTTCTCTTTAGCCCACTGTCACATTGTTTTCTTCTGTTTAGGTGTTAGTGCTGGATTTCATTTGGCTTTTCTATACGTAAATCCCATTTCATTTCAGCCGATCTCTTACAGTTCTATCACAAACATTGACTCCTGTTTCCGACCATTTGTTTTTCATTTGTTTTGTTGTGCATTTTCTATTTTCAAGGCATATTGCTTTGAGTTTTCTATCCTGGCATTTGTTATCTTCCTTGGTCTACCCATATGTTTTCCTTTTATAACCTTCCCAAGGTCCCACAGAGTCAGCCAATGCTCCCCCTGGAGCACATAAGGTTAAGGGCCTTGTTCAAGGGCCCAACAGTGGCAGCTTAGCAGTGCTGGGGCTTGAACCCGACCTTCTGATCAGCAGTGGGGGTGAATACTTATGCATTCACAATTGTTATTTTTTTTTTTTTTTGTGTGGATTTTTTTGCAAACAATAATATAGTACAGTACATACAACATACAGTCAGCATACCTTTTTATACAGTAATTTTTTTTTCCAGAAAATGTTTTATATTTTATCTTAATGATTTATTTGCATTTAGAGACTCCATAAAAGTGCAACCAAAATATCAAGCTTAATATTATGTTCAGCCTGTTGATTCTTATTAATCAGTATATCTCATTAATATAAGTGCCACCCCGCCTCATGTATATGCTTTGCATATGTGTTTTTCAGGATGTACTTTTCTTTACCTGCTTTTGAATGGCATGTGTAAAGCCAGCTGTCCAGAGGGTTATTTTGAGGACTTGGACCAGGGTGTGTGTGGGCAGTGCCATGAGTTATGTGCTACATGCTCTGGGCCTCTCTCAGATGACTGTGAGAGCTGCTCCACTTTGGCACCGAAGCTGTATGAAGGCACATGCTCAGAGGAGTGCCCTGTTGGCACCTATTACCAAACCACCAGCATGGAGTGCCAGGGTGAATATACTTTACACATTATGCCATAAAAACGACTTATTAAGCAAACTGATTAAAATATTATTAAATATAATTAAGAGGACAGTATAATTATGCAAGACCTGTAGACTTGTGTGCTCTATTGTCTGTTTAAATAATGTCTGTCCTGTTTGGTGTGTCTTATTAGCTAAGCCAAGTCCAATTCACCTGAGGCATAATCTAAAATTATATGTTTAATGAGCGTAGGAAGGTGAAATTAAAACAGTGTAAAAGTACAGTCCCCTCCGAAACTATTGGAAGGCAAGGCCAATTCATTTGTTTGTGCTATTCTCCCTTCAGTCTTCTCTTCAGGAGGTGAAATGCATGCTCAGTTGGACTAAGATCTGGTGATTGACTTGACCAGTCTAAAACCTTCTACTTTTCTTTTGTTGGGTTGGCAGTGTGTTTTTTGTCATTGTCCTGCTGCATGATCAACAGATCTTGTGTAGCATGGAAGCATGACAGTGATGCATGAGCACAAATTTATGTTATATCCAAAATGCTCCACTGTGTGCAAGGGCTTGGGGAAACTGGTACAAGTTTCTTAAGAGGTTTAGTTAAATTTAAGTTTATTGTCATTATAGGGTGCATTTGCATGCTTTCAGTGTAACTTCTGTTGTTTATTATAACGGAAGTGATCTGTTAGTAACGAGGCCGTGTAGCTCCTCATGCGTGGTGTAGGTGCACTGATACACAGTGGGAGCGCAAGTAAGATCTGTAATGTCTAATTATAATACTATGATCAAAGTAAACATTAGTAAAAGAATATGCCCAAAGGCAGTGAGTAACAGACACACAAGATGCAGTAAAAGTGAGATTTTATTATTCATTTAGGACTGTAGATTAATTCTGTGCTTTTTGTGCAAACATAAAAAGTAATGCGTTATGCATTACTTTTTATGGATGCAAAAAAAACCACAGAATTAAACTATAGTCCTAAATGAATAATATATATTCTGGTGTGTATTGGGTTCTTTTCAGTCTTATATAATTGGACAAACAGTTGTATAAAGTTTTGGTCTGAACTTTATATTTGTATATAATCCATACTCAGTTTGTGAAAATAAAATCGTTAGTTGCAACCCTAATTAAAATACATCTGTATCGAGTTATTTCGAAGTGAAATGATACAGTTTATTGATTGATTGGCACAGTATTTATTTTCAGCCACTTAGTTTGCTATTTAACTTTTAAATTACCAACTATACGCATCAAATGATAATTTGGTGAATTGTTCAGATTTATTAGTTAACACATTCACAGTGCAGTATTCACATGCATATTAGAAAAGAAGGTATTGTCGACTTTTTAATTAAGTTAAGGACAGATTGGGGAAAATATTTTGGATTTGTTTCTTACAATAGTTGGAAGTAACTAGTCATCAGTTATTTAGTTAACACCTGGATGTATTTTGTCTAATGTCTTAATGTGAGATGGCATCTCCGAGCTAACAAAGCACGCCTTAAAGTTGTTGTTCTGTCTGGTTTCGCCAAAACTAAAACTAGTGAGACGAGGTACATTTTGCACCAGGTTTACCTCTGGAGTCAACTTGAGGACACTGACAGGAAATCCCTCAGAAATGAAACCCAGCAAAAAAAATAGTTCTTTTCTACTTTTTAAAAAATAAACAAATAAAATAAATGTGACAGACAATAGCATTCTCTTTTTTAGTTTTAAATATACTAAATATATTTATTAAATGTAATAAATAAGCCTAATAGTAAATAAACATGACAAGCAGTTTTAATTATCTTTGTTAACTAATACAATAAACATGAGAGATGAACAGTGAGAAAATGAACTTTACTGTTTTACGATACGATCCATAATGCTCTCTGACTCCTTATCAGCGTCCGAATTCGCTCACTCCTTTTCCTTCCATTTCTTCCCCATAGAGTGGACTCAAATGTCATTCGCTATATAGGGAATAGCGAATGAGTGAACGAGTGAGCGGTTTCAGACACAGCACAAGAGTAGAGGTTCAGAGCCACAAATTGGTCACACCTTGGTTACAGGAAACACCATCAGTCACATGTTGCAGTATTTTTGCTCACTTACAAATTGAGTGGTCTGATACAAACTGTTCTATGTCGTTTTAACACATCTACATATAAATACCAGGAAGTAAGAGCTGAAACTCTAAACTCTACAGCAAAAACAAATGAATTGGCCTTGCCATTACAATAGTTTCGGAGGGGACTGTATTTATGTTTTTGTTTTGTTTTTTAAATCAATTATACTGTTATAAAAATTAAACGAATATGATCGGATCTACAGAGAGGGGAAAAAAAGAACAAAGGGACAGCCCGTACAGTAATTAGCTGTTACAACATTGCAGTTTTAATAGTTTCCATTTCTCGAATGGGGTGTGTACATATAGTAACATGCTCGGGGATAATAGGGTAATACATCCACTTAAGAGATAATGATTAATAAAACAATAAGGTATAATAGCCAATTGCAACACAGTTATAAAGTTTAATATACCCAATACAGTCTATCCTTGTCTCAGATATCAGCAGTATGAACTGTATTTAAGCATATACACATGCATCCTTCATGTGCCTAGATGGCTGAGTGCAAAAAAAGTCTCTTTCTTTCTCTCTTTGTTTCTTTCTCTTTCTTTCTCTCTTTCTCTCTTTCTTTCTGTCCATCTTTTTAGTAACTGACATCATTTGATACACTTTTTAAGGAATTCCTTTGGGAACAGGCAGGTTTGGGATTAGAAACACCTCTAAACTACATACAGTAGTGTTATCAACGTGTTAATGGTCTATTAAAGGAGAAGAGTATATATACAGTATAAGAATACTTTTCAGCGTAGTCAAGTGCAATTGACTATAGACTTGGCTTCATCTATTGAGTGAATGTATTGGTCAGCTACTGTAGTCTGTGCAACCCCTATAAAATACACAATTGAAGAAAATGATTATTTTCAGTAAAACTCAACAATGTTAATTTCACCCAAACAGAACTGATTAAGTAGAAAATGAAAATGATTTTGTTATTTTAAAAAATTATTAAAATGGTTTTGTATAGTTTTTAGGACGGGCAAGCTGAAGGTGCTTTAGTGGAGGTTAAGACATGTCAAGAGGGAGATTGCATACATGGCAGACAGCATTTTGTAGTATTAACCAAATTGTTTTCTCGTGACTCTAGAATGCCACCAGACATGTGCATTGTGTATAGGCCCAGAGCCCACCCAGTGCACACGGTGTGTGAAAGGTCTAGCCCTGGACCCCAACACCATGATGTGTGGTGTGACCGGAGACTCAGACTGCCCACCCAGAACCTTCCTCCATGCCAATCAGTTCACATGCCAGGCATGCCATCATCACTTCCAGTCCTGTGAGGGACCTTGGCCTACAGATTGCCAGACCTGTGCCCTGCCCCAGTATCTCAATAGTGAGAGTGCATTCATTTCACTCAGCAATTGAAAAGTGTCTTTGTAATTTGATTGGTCTGTCATAATGTAAATTAGGTTTTTTGTGTCTTACAAAAAGAATAGAATAGAATATTATCTCACTTTTGTAGACTTTGTTGACTTTTAGTTCCTTTTGGCTATCTCTCTCTTTTATAAATACTATTCTCTTTATCTAGAAAACGTAGGTATGTGTTTGTGTCTTCACAGATCGCTCTTGTGTGACTGAGTGTCCGGTTGGCATGTATAGTGCCCACGAGGAAGCTGATGGCGTTGAGCTGGGGTTCTGTATGCCATGTGATCATGTGTGTGCCACATGCTCTGGAGCATCTCCTAAAGACTGTCTGAGTTGCTCTCCTGGTTACTTACACCCGCTTTCACATCTGTGTGTCCGCCATTGTCCCACGGGGTAAAACTCATTCCACACACACAGACACACACACACACACACACTTCTTCAGATGTGGCCAAACACTTAGAGCCCAGTTTAGTGTTTTAAAAGAATGTTCATAAACAAGTAATGACTAATAATTGATTCATTCTACTCAGGCTTTAAATAAAAATGACATATTGTTTAAAAATGACATATTGTTTTGATAAGAAATAAATGCACTGTTAGCAAGATGTTACAACATAGAGATAACTGTCGACTCTATGGACAGTGCCAGAACATATCTTTCCTTTAAAAGTCAGGTTTCCCATGCTTTAATTATGAGAAAAATTGCTGAGGTCAGAGTCATGATCGGTACACAGTCAATGTTCTTTAGCATTAACTATACTGAGCAAACATCATTTCTTCTTAGGGTGTGACTGCATGTCGTGTCTCGGACATTGAGACATTGATATGACGTTAGTAGGCATGGAATATAAATAGACTTCTTAAAATCAGGTTGATTTGACACAGTACTGCTCTTTATATTTGATAAGACTCAACTGGCAAATATTGGTACGTCCTTGAGCAAGCTGACTGCACTGTTGAATTTAACATTTACATTACATTGTGGGTTACATTGTGACACAGATTACTGAGTATAGGTGAGTTTCTTACAAGCACTGTAAAGGAAGAGTGTGCTAAGCTTGGCTTTGTTATATACAATACTTATATTTGAAAATAATGAGTGTGCCTGCAATCTAAATTCTAAACATTTATATCACTGTACTCAACATTTTTTGGCACCGGTGAACAACAAAATTGTTTGTTTTTGAACCAGCTTTTATGGGTAGGTTTTAAACTTTTTAGTAAAGGCACCTTGAAGTCTCTTTAATGACTAAAGACACAGCAATACAAAATGTTATATAATCATCAATATTTGATATTGAAACAATATACAGTACCTGTATTACAGTCATGTTGAAAAAATAAGTACACCCCATGGAAATTGTTGAAATATGAAAATAAATATGAAACCATCTGTAACATTGTCTTGTATGTGACTTTGCTGTATTGTGAGCAGCACACATTGCTATCTTTCATGTGACCTCTGACCTGTTTTACAACACAATAGCCAGAAGAACGATTGAACCGTTTCAGTGAGTGGAAGGATTAATTCTTTCAGCATGCTACATACAGTCATGTGAAAAAATAAGGACATCCCATGGAAATTGTTGATTTAAAAAAAAGTGGGTTTTTTTTGTTTGTTTGTTTGTTTGTTTGTTTTTACATATTTGGACAAGCAAACATTTGATCCTCTTTGAAACAGTGCCTATTAATAAAGGTGATACACTCTATCAATTGACATTTTGTAGAAATTTTCACAATGTAAATGAACAAAACAAGTACAGCCCTAAATTTATCACACTTTCAAATCCATAAGATTAGAATCAGTTGTTCAAGATTGAGTGCCAGTGATTAGAACCTGCTTAGCATGTGCAGGTGGAACAGGTCTTAATTATATCCCTCTCATATCCTTCAGAAAAAACGGTTGTGGATGCCTATGAGTCTGGAAAGCGATTTAAAAAGATCTCCAAATTATTTTAAATACATCATTCCATACATACATCATGTAAGGAAAATCATCTACAAATGGCGCAGATTTCAAACGACTGCCAATTAGTCCAGGAATGGCTGTCCCTGTAAATTCAGCCCAAGAGCAGGCCTTCTGATGGAGAAAGAAGTCTCCAAGAACCCCAAAATTTCCTCACATGATCTGCTAGTAAGTCTTACAACTGTTGGTGTCAAAGTGCACGCTTGTACAATCAGAAAGCGATTGCAAATTTGACCTGCATGGGAGGCATGCCAGGAAAAAGCCTTTGCAAGACTGCAGTTTGCCAATGTGCATATAGGCAAAGACCAGGCCTTTTGGAATAATGTGCTCTGGACAGATGAATCAAAGATAGAGTTTTTGGCCACAGTAACAGCAGACATGTTTGGTACAGATCAAAGACAGCATTTCAGGAGAAGCACCTCATACCAACTGTGAAACACGGTGGTGGAAATGTTATGATTTCTGGTTGCTCAGGGACAGGACAGCTTGTATTCATTTATTCAACTATGAGTTCTGCATCATTTCAAAGAGTGCTTGAAGATAATGTGAGGCTATCTGATAATGATCCTAACACACTAGCAAATCCACCAAGGAATGGCTCAAAAAGAAGAAATGGAGGATATAGAATGGTCTGGTCAAAGCCCGGTTTTGAATACCGTTGAAATGTTGTGGGAGGATTTGAAACAGGCAGTACATGCAAGAAAACCCTCAAACTGTCACGTATCAAGAAACTCTGGACTCTACTTCCCATCAGCCACTGCACTGCACTAGTTGTCACATGACCACCTGCACCTGATTCATGTTTTGGTTAATGAGCACTCATGGGTTTAAATAGTCCTTGTCTGCACTATTAGCTTGTCTTTCGTTGTCTTAGACTCCCGTTGTTCATGTCTCGATGTTTGTTTCTTGCCACAGTGTGTTTAGTCAAGTTTTCATAGTGTGTTTGTTTCTTAGTACGTTTCTTTAAATAAATGTCATTACCTGCATCTGCGTCTGCATCTGCTTCTGGCTCAACCATCCGAACCGTGACACAAACATCTTGCAGCTGAAAGAATATTGGATGGAAGAGTGATCAGAAATTCCAGCAAGCCTGGTGGACAATTATGCAGAACAGAAGTTATTTCTGCTAAAGAGGGCAATGGTGAGGCCAAGGGTGTACTTACTTTTTCCACAGAATGCTATAATGTCTATTGATATTTCTGTTGATTAAATGACTGAAAAAAGCTATTTTTTCCTTGTGGTTTTATTCAAGTACAGCAACTTCATTAATAGGCACTGTTTCAAATATGATCAAATGTTTGCTTGTACAAATATGACAGTAAAAAAGCCAACAATTTCCATTGAGCGTACTTAAATATAATTAAACTAATAAAACTATGATAGGACCCAAGATGGATCCCAGTGTGGCACTTTTGTTTACTGATAAATAATCTGCTGATCTCCTGCCACACCTTCAGTTGTGCCTAATGAGTAATTCTAAAACCATGCACATGCATTCAAATGAAAATTGATAGTCTGTATAGGAATGATATATTGTGTTAAGAAATTATTAAAGGCTTATTTTTATATATATAGTTTATCAACCAAAGAAGTAATGAATGGAATGGCACTGTTCAGTGGTATTTATTGGTCACATATACATTACAGCACAGTGAAATTCTTTTCTTCGCATACCCCAGCACGTTTGGAGGTTGGGGTCAGAGCACAGGGTCAGCCATGATACAGCGCCCCTGGAGGGTTAAGGGCCTTGTTCAAGGGTGCAATAGTGGCAGCTTGGCAGTACTGGGGCTTGAACCCCCAACCTTCCTATCAGTAACCCAGAGCCTTAACCGCTAAGTCACCACTGCCCCCATACTATAATTATAGTAGCTAGTCACAGATGTGGACAGTGCAATTTTTTTTGTATTAGTATATAATGAATGGGAAGGAATCAGTCCAAGAGAAAAGAAGCACTTACTTAGGCAGTTCTCCTAGAAATCCTGATCCTCCCAGGGCCTGACTATCTTTTTTTTCACAATTTGATAAATATATTAAGATGATCTAGAATCTCAGAAATCACAGTGTGGTTGACAAAATGTTTATTACCAGGTACTACAGTACAGGCTACCATTATGAGAAGTGTCATGTGTCCTGTGAGATGTGCTCAGGCCCGGGACCAGATGCCTGCATAGTGTGTGTCCCACCTCAGCTGGAGCTTCAGGGCACCAGGGTGTGTGTGGAGCGGTGCCCTCCCCGTTTCTACCAAAGCACACAAACCTGCTGGCAGTGTCACACTAGCTGCAAGACCTGCACAGGTACAAGCTCCATGCACCTTAAAGGGGTCATATCATGATTTTTAAATGTTTTTAAACTGTAATTATTTATTTACTTAAAGATTCATGTGCTTTAATGTTCAAAAAACGCATTGTCACATACTGTACATTATTGCAGTACCTCTATTCCTCTATTCCGGAAATGTAATGCCCCTTGGGTTAGCTTCAGCCTCCAAGGCTTCTAAAACTATTCTACGCTCCTAAGTAACATGTCATTTTTAATGTATCAGTTTGAGCGTGAGTCAGATTGAGAAAATGTGGTTGATCAAGCAGAACCAACTTTGCAAACACGACTTGAGCAGAAGGTTTCCCAGTGGTAAGTTTTTATTTTGTAACTGTCTTTACCTTTCAGATACGATGTAAATGATGACACCCCACTGGTGGGCCGGCGCGTTATTAAGTGCAGAACTATGCTTCTGTGTGTACATGGGTATTTATGCAATATATCTTTGGAAAGCTAAGATTCTTGTGATTCGATTGATATAAACCATTTCAAGATACTATTACAACAGAAGCTATATTCAACATCTCTGTTAGACCACCAACATACAAACACCTGAGGCAACTTAGCCTTTAGTTACCGTTGCAATCAAAATTATTCAACTCCCGTTGCAAATGTTCTTTATTGTCAAAATTTACAGACTTACAGCTGTTTGCATTGAGCAAATCAGACAAAAGCAATTGAAATAGTTCAACACAACGAATGCTTCAAGTGGTTTCCCCAAATTCAACTGAAAATGCAACTTATTACTTCTCCAGTTTCAAAATTATTCAACCCCCTGAATAGAATCCCTCAGAACAGCACAAATATGCAAAATATGTGTTGCCTCAAGCACACCTGATGCAACTAATCAAGGGCTTCATTAGTTGCACCAGGTGTGCTTGAGATGGAACACATGAAATACCTGAACTGGCTAGGGGTAGAAAATGCGTTAAATACCTGGACGGGGCAGAAAAAGGAAGCTATCAACAGCTGCAACCAGATTTCTGAGAAGGCAGGTTGTGAAAAACCTTCGAGTGACTGCAAAAGACCTGCAGCAAGACCTGGTGGCAACAGGCACTGAGGTTTCAGTGAGCACAGTAAGGCATGTACAAAACTCAGAAGGTTTCCATGCCAGAACTCTAAGACATGCACCACTACTGACTACAAAAGCACAAGAAAAGTCGCCTCAAAATCATATAAATAAGCCGTAGAAGTTTTGTGATTCTGTTCTATGGAGTGATGAAACAAAACTTGGGACTGAACTGGAACTTTTTGGCACAATGGATCAGCAGTATGTCTGGAGGAAGAATATTGAAGAAAGATCACTCTGTCCACAGTCAAGCTTGGTGGTGGCTAGGTGATGCTCTGGGGCTGTTTTGCATCCTCTGGCACTGGAAACCTGCAGTGTGTGGAAGGCAAGATGGCTTTATTGAAGTATCAGGAAATCCTAGGAGAAAACATCATGCCGTCTGTCAGGAAGCTGAAGCTTTGGTGTCATTGGACCTTTCAACAGGACAAGGATCCCAAGCATACCTCAAATTCCACCAAGGCTTGGTTGCATAAGAAGTCCTGGAAGATTCTACAGGGCTATCACAGTCACCTGACTTGAACCCCATAGAAAATCTCTGGTTCGATTTGAAAAAGGCAGTTGCAGCACACAAAACCAAGAATATTACTGAACTGTAGGCCATTGCTCATGAGGAATGGGCTACGATTCCTCAGGAATTCAGCTATGCATCTCATTTGCAGCAGGTCATAACAGCAAAAGCGCGCTTTACAAAGTATTAAAAATGCTTGCCATGAAGGGGTTGAATAATTTTGAGACTGGAGAAGTCATTATAAGTTGCATTTTCAGTTGAATTTGGGGAAAACACTTGAAGCATTTGTTATGTTGAACTATTTCAATGGCTTTCATTTGATTTGTTCATTGCAAACAGCTGAAAGTCTGTAAATTTTGTCAATAAACCTAATATGCAATGGGGGTTGAATACTTTTGATTGCAACTGTAGCACATTAGCAGAGGTCTTCAACTGAGCCCTGGGCCACAACACAAAACTCCACATTTGAACAGTCAATAGCAGATACTTCATAAAATAATCAAACATACGTACAGGTTCTGATCCAGAAGCACAAGATTGTCTGAGCAAAGTGGGAATTGCCCCATTTTTCAGGAGTAGTCTTTGTGTGTAGCCTGCGTTGTACGCGCCCAGGTTCAGGAAACTGTCCTCCTTAAAATGCGCTGTGCACAATCAAATGTTTGGGTCGTACTTCTCAGGAACAACATCATAAATAAACAGTAACCACTGATTCCTAATTTCGTCCGTTTTTGGAAAAGTAAACGAAGGGGTTTTACTTTCCACTGGAACACACAGTGTTGACATGGTGCCTGAATTCACTGAAGCCGCGCCTTCTGTCTTCATGCGTGTCTTAGGCATGTTATGGAAGTAATATCTGCATAAAATGCATAAAATCATGCAGATACAAGTCAAGAGCTTCAGTTAATGTTCACATCAAGCTTCAGAATGGGCAAAAATGTGATCTCAGTGACTCTGTCCATGGTGTGGTTGTTGGTGCCAGACAGACATTTCCGCCCACAGGACTGGGACTCTGTGGATGGTTTTTGTATGTTTATTTGTTTTTGTACCTTTATATCAAACTCTAGAGACTGTTGTATGTGAACATCCCAAGAGATGAGCAGATTCTGAAATACTACAACCATATATTTGTATTATTACATATTTGTATTTAATTCTTTTTTTCCCCCTTTAAAATGTACATAATAATATGTGGTTGTGTAATACAACATATAGAATCTAGAAATGTACCATGGTGAGTAACTGTCCAAATTCACATGAGGAAAAGCAACTTGTATTTTAAATTAGCTGTACTTTTAATGCGAAATCTGAGTACTTTCCAACTATACATCTTATTTAAAAGCATTCATTTCAGACTTTCTAGGATACAAAAATCATCATGTAAGAAGTCTGAAATTTAATCCTGTCAACTAGGAAATGAAATGTTTTATCTTGTTCTATCATGAACATCCAGTCATGGTAAAACCAGGAAGTAATAACATCACATCCTATCACAGAATGAATCATTTCAGTTACAGAATTAACCATTTATTAATGTCTTGTTATTGTGTCTTGAGTATTTGATTTTTATTTATCTTTACATTTTTATTATTGCCATATCAATTATTCATCAACTTACTTTCCAAATTGACCTCTTGTGCTCTATAACTATAAATCTAATGACTCTTTGTGAATGTGCATGTGTTTGCAGATAACACACCTCAGAGCTGTCTGACGTGCGACTGGGGCAGTATCTTACAGGAAGGGGTGTGTTACCCTCGCTGTGAAGAAGGCCGCTACTACTCTCAAAATGTGTGTACTGCAAGTGTGTGTGTGTTTTAATGCTTTTTGCATCCTTATAGTTGCTATAATCAAATAATAAATCTTTAGCAATACACACATCAGTAACATCAGTAAAATGGCAATAACTGCTTGTGTAAGAAATGAAACATAACACCGAGTATTTCTTGGTCCATTTACATTTATTCACTTAGCAGATGCTTTTATCCAAAGCGACTTACAAATAACATTTCATTGTTATTTCCTTAATCAGGCTCAGTGTTTGTAGTGTACACACGCTGAGGGGATGTCCCCTACAACAGGAACTTGTGTTTTATTTAGCTACCTAAATGTGTCCTGATCTGGCAAAAAGAGATACACAAGCGCTACTAAAAAGAGCTACACAAGTTACACTGTGGTATCAAAGTCAGCTTTATTGTCATTTTTAGCACGTTGCATGGCAATGCATAAACACAGTTCCTTCAGGAGACTACCATGCAATGTCTGTGTAGTAGACATAGACACTGATGAGGACTGAAATACACCAGTAAGAATGAATAATACATACAGACAATAATACCATAACGTACACAGAATCACACAAAATTCACATAAATAGGGAATATATGAAATATATAAATAATGTGTGGCGGTAACACCAGTAACATCGAATATCGCAGCAAGCCTAACCACAATGTAGACATGTGATATATTGAAACACTCGTCTCAACGAGGACAGGTGCTTCATGGTTATTTTAGTGACGTCACGTGTCCGTGATTGGACTACCATAAAGCCTATTATATTAAAAACTCAAGTAAAATACACTCATTACGGCTACTGATATAGGTCAAATTAGTTATGCTTCAACAAACACGTAACCTATCCAGTTGTTATTATTTTTCAGAGACCCAAAATTGACACAGGCCCGTGCCAGGAAGAGGCTGTGCTGGAGACAGAGTTATGAGAGGCTGAGCGGGACGGCGGGTGCCAGGCCTGATCCACGCCCCATGCCTCAGGGAGTACCCGAGCCTGAGGACAGCGGAGATGATGCAGACGTTGTGTATACAAGTTGAGACGGTTCCATCTATCGCAGGTATGGATTCATACACAAACCTGAGCCTGAGGAAGAGGAGGTGGATGAAGCCAATGAGAACACAATCCTCAATCGAGCATAAAGAGAGCAAAGGGCATGTTGAGATACCCTTCGAGATTGGGATCCGGATAGTTCCAAATTTTATATTGCAGTTTACTTTTTTCTCAGTAAAATGAAGGTTAGCATGCATCATCTCTCAATGTAAAATATTTTATATGTAAGAAACACCTATAATACACGCTTTTTTTAATGAATGGTTAGTTAAAAAAAACTTTATAGCATGCAATACATTTGAATCTGTAAATAAGTAGCTATTAGTGAAAGTTTAAAATTGATAGCTGTAGTAAATCATCTGTCGAACTGTGTTTAAATGAACAAATAGAAAACAATATTCTTTATAACTCCAGTTTCATAACTGAGTGTTTCCAAGGAACAGGACACTTTCATGAGTGTCCTGTTCCTTGGAAAAGACATATGCAAGTTTATCAAGTGGCATGTTTGCTGCTTTGTAAATATAGCTGTATTTGTTAAATTGCTTATTGAATTGCCAGTTCATATTGTAACAAATAATTTGTAATGTTCCATTTGTATAAATATAACATGTAATTCAGATAAAATGCCTTTTAAGTCTTTAAAGTGTTTAATAAATAAGTGTTTAATACTTTAAACACTTGCATTGTGTCATTTCTATAGTACAGTGTTAAGCACTATTTAGGCCTGGCTTCTAATACAGAAATGAATGAAAATCTAACATACACCCACATTTGTCAGGATTGACAAAAAACACCAAAATCTCCTAAACCCTATTTACATTACAGTTACTGTGGATGCCTCTATAGCTAAAAATTAATATAATAATACAGAATAATAATACATTATCCTGGCCTTATTGTGATTATGGCTGGGGAAGGAAGAATGAACAGGAGAGGATTACAAAAGGGGGAGAGCAGAGCAATAAAAACAAAACAAGGGGAGAGGATGTGACAGATCTGGTTTATTGTGTCGCAATGCTTTGCAAAAGTATTCACCCCTCTTAGCATTTTTCCTATTGCATTTCAACCTGTAATTTAAATGGATTTTTATTTGGATTTCATGCAATGGTGAAATGAAAAGAATAACTTGTTTAGAAAAAAAAAATAAACAGAAAAGTGATATGTGCATTTCTAGTCACCCACTTTACTATGAAGCCCTTAAATAAGATCTGGTATAACAAATTACCTTCAGAAGCCTCATAATTAATTAAATAAAGTCCACCTGTGTACAATCTAAGTGTCACATGATCTCAGTATATATATATATATATATATATATATATATATATATATATATATATATATATATATATATATATATAGAGAGAGAGAGAGAGAGAGAGAGAGAGAGAGAGAGAGAGAGAGCACCATTAAATCCATTATTAATAAATTGAAAGAATATGGCACTACAACAAACCTGCCAAGAGAGGGCCGCCCACCAAAACTCATGGACCAGGCAAGGACGACAATAATCAGAGAAGCAACAAAGAGACCAAATATAATCCTGGAGGAGCTGCAAAGCTCCTCAGTGGAGATTGGAGTATCTGTCCATAGGACCACTTTAAGCCATATACTCCACAGAGCTGGGCTTTACGGAAGAGTGGCCAGAAAAAAGCCACTGCTTAAAGAAAAAAATAAGCAAACATGTCTGCTGTTCACCAAAAGGCATGTGGGAGATTCCTAAACATATGGAAGAAGGTACTCTGGTCAGATGAGACAAAAATGTAGCTTTTTGGACATCAAGGAAAATATTAACTCTGGCACAAACCCTACACACCAAGAACACAAATCCCCACAGTGAAGCGTGGTGGTGGCATCATGCTGTGTGGATGTTTTTCATCGGCAGGGACTGGGAAACTGGTCAGAATTGAAGGAAAGATGGATGGTGCTTAATACAGGGAAATTCTTGATTGAAACCTGTTTCAGTCTTCCAGAGATTTGAGACTGGGATGGAGGTTCATCTTCCAGCAGGACAATGACCCTAAGTATATTGCTAAAGCAACACTTGAGTGGTTTAAGGGGAAACATTTAAATGTCTTGGAATGGCCTAGTCAAATCCCTGACCTCAATCAAACTGAGAATATGTGGTATGCTGTATACCAGTGAAACCCATCCAACTTGAAGGAGCTGGAGCAGTTTTGCCTTGAAGAATGGGCAAAAATCCCAGTGGCTTGATGTGCCAAGCTTATAGAGATGTATGTCAAGAGACTTGCAGCTGTGATTGCTGCAAAAGGTGGCTCTACAAAGTGTTGACTTTGGGGGTGAATAGTTATGCATGCTCAAGTTTTCTGGTCTTATTTCTTGTTTGTTTCACAAAAAAAAAAAATTCATCTTCAAACTGGTAGGCATGTTGTGTAAATAAAATTATACATACCTCCCAAAAATCCATTTCAATTCCAGGTTGTAAGGCAACAAAATAGGAGAAATGCCAAGAGGGGTGAATACTTTAGCAAGGCACTGTAGTTCTTTTGCCTGTTAGATGATAACATCAGATTGTATAAATACTTTTTAGTCAGCCTTAAAACAATTACATTTATTTACATAAGTGGACTTAAGCGTCATAATTTTTTCAGTGTTTACTGACACCCAGCCTTTTCCTTGTTGAAGAGCAAACATACTCTCAGTTGTAGAAAAACCACACCTATATGGCTTGTACATTAACTGTGTAATTCCTTGAAGCCCTCCCCTACTGCTCTGTAACTGGCCCATTGTCAAGTATTTCACAACTCGCCTGCTATTAATGCTGCGTTTTTTCTGCAATGTCACAGTCAATCATTGAGAGTGTTTGCTGGTCGAGCTGAGTTTGAACGCTGATACATACAGCTGTTTCACCTAGAAATGGCTTTTAAGGGAAAAAAGTTTTGGAGATATATCTCTTTATGTTTTTTTAGCTTTTCACTTATTTACTTTGTAATGTACTCTACAAAAAAAGGCTGCTTAGAGAGTGGGCTGCCGGACATGGAACATCTGATCAAGCACAGTGCAGGAGAACTACAAGCTTGTTCAGCCATCATCCGAGGAGACATGGATGGAGTCAACAGCAAACACTTTGGCAACCTCCTTGCTGGGTGGAAAAAAGCTTCTCTTTTATCTGAGTCTTTCTACCTAAATGTCACAAAGGACTGTCAAGCTTTTGTAAGAGACAGTGGGTTTCTAACAGCTCCTCTGAGCAAAGAGGAAAGAGACTTTCCAATCGCTTACTCTATGGTTATCCATGAGAAGATTGAGATGTTTGAGAGGCTCCTGCGTGCTATTTACACTCCTCAGAATGTTTACTGTGTTCATGTGGACCAGAAGTCACCTAAGATCTTTTCTGAGGCTGTACAAGCTATTGTGTCTTGTTTTCCCAATGTGTTTGTGGCCAGTAAGTTAGAGAGTGTTGTCTATGCCTCTTGGTCACGAGTTCAAGCTGACATCAACTGCATGGAGGACCTTCTCAAGTCTCCTGTCAAGTGGAGGTATCTCCTCAACACATGTGGGGCAGATTTTCCCTTAAAAACCAATGCAGAGCTTGTTCGCTCCCTGAAAAATCTCAATGGAAAGAATAGTATGGAGTCAGAAGTCACACCCTCACACAAAAAAGCCCGCTGGGAGTACCATCATAACATCACCAATACTGTGACTCGAACAGGTATTAAGAAGACCCCTCCACCCATCGGCACCCCTATGTTCTCTGGGAATGCATACTTTGTTGTTACTAGAGAGTTTGTAGAATATATCTTTAAGACTCCAGAGATCCAGAACTTCATGGAATGGGAGAAGGACACGTACAGCCCAGACGAGCACATGTGGGCAACACTACATAGGATGCCTTCGGTGCCTGGCTCCAACCCCCCCAATGAAAAATTTGATGAGTCGGACATGCTGGCCATAGCGAGGTTGGTCAAGTGGAGTTATCATGAAGGAAACATAAAGAATGGAGCACCATATCCACCATGCACTGGGACATATAGACATGCAGTGTGTGTTTATGGAGCAGGGGACCTGAACTGGATTCTGAAGCAGAAACATCTCTTTGCTAACAAATTTGACCCACAAGTGGATGATATTGCTATAAAATGCATGGAGGCTTTTTTACGGTACCAATCAATTTATGGTCAGTCTTTATTTAGCATAGGTAAAACAAAAATAATTCAATAATGCTGCTACACATTTACAGAATGTATACCAGCTGTGTACATTTTTGACATATTGTATATGTGACTATTATTATATGACTATTTATCTTTAGAAGTAGAGTTTATTCAAGAAAATATTCTATTGTTCAAAGTTCCTGAACCTTAATATAGTGAAGTCAGTAATATTTAAAATTAGTTTTAAAAGTTAAAAGACTTTAACACTAGTAAAACAGACAAACTTCAGAAGAGTGTGTGTACGTGTGTGTGTGTGTGTGTGTGTCTGCGTGTGTGCATGCGGGCAATTTTTTTTCTTTTAAATACATACTCAATATTTTATTTGTCTTTTTATATTGTATACTATGCACAGCACTTTTTAAAAAATCTTTTATTCTTTTAAATGTGCTTTATAAATGAAATGTACTTACTTGTATGGTCAAAATAAGGTTCTTTTTTGCATTTTGTCAGAGACATAATTAAGTGCTAATTCTCTACTTGTTAAAAGAATAAAGACAATACACTGTACTATCTTTACTTATCTTGATTTATTTCAACCTAAAATTGACAGGTAACACTGAATAATAAAACAATGTGTTATAGCAAGTTAAATATATATTAGAACGTGTTGTCAACAGTTTATTACAGTTTGACTTGTTGAGTTTTGATTTCAGTCCTTAATTACCTCCCAGATAGCAAATTGGTTTTGGTCCGAATTTGGCTGAACTGCGGCTGCGAGATTGGCCCACATACCACAAGCAATTACGGCCCAAGATTGACCCAAAAGCCATACCCATGCCAGAAATAAACCAAAACTCACCCACAACTTATCCATGTACCCAGAAGCCAGCCATAACTGGCCCAAAAAAAAAAAAATGCCAGAATGCCCAAATGTCAGTTAGAAAAGAGCCATAACTGGAGCAATATTATTCCAGAATCCCCAAAAGTGAGCCAGACAACAGCCTTTACAACAGTTATATAATATTCATATAATCTGAAATTTATAAAAATGTAATTTAAAAAAATGGAAACAAAGCAATTGCAAAGTCAAAAAAGTGTTTTACTGATGTTGACAACAAGTAAAAAACTGAAATATCAGAGAGAGATTATGAGCAGAGCAATAAACTAAAATGTCATCTTAAATTAAAAAGAATGTGAAAATGTGGCAGATAAATAATATACAGAAAGAAAATAAAAACAAAAGCAACAGGTAAATAGTTGTTACAAAACATAAACAAGTACAAGCTAGAAAGACAATAGAAACTAAGTAATAAATAACATGTTTCAAACATTAAAAATGTAATAGAAATAAATTTGTAGTGCATAAAGCTCTAAAAATAAACACATTGGCTAAACGTGTAAATCCCAAATATTTGGAACAGGTACAGTTGTGTACATGTAAGTCGCTCTGGATAAGGGCGTCTGCCAAATGCCACAAATATAAAGCCAAAATTTTGGAATTTAAAAACCAACAAACAAAATGCAAGCTTAAATTAAAAAGAATTTGTACAAATATGCCAGATAAATGAATAAGATACAAAAATAAAATAAATAAGCAACAGAAGTTAGTTGCAAAATATATGTAGGAACAACCTAAAAAGACAATAGAAACCAAGTAATAAATTAAAATGTTTCAAACAATAAAAATGTAATAGTAAAATATGTAAAGTTGTAGTGCATAAACCATTAATTTGCAGAAATAACAGAAGCCAATATAGAAAAATTGATTAAATGTAAAAGAATTATAATTCCACATATACATACACACACACCATAACACCGATGATCAGGGCCGATTATATCCTGTCAATCAAAAGAGGGTGGGAAAACACACTGATTTCGTGCTGTGTGTAAAGATGATGTCTCTTGTGTGGAATTATGACAAAACTGCAGTTTGTAAGCTCTGTAAGTTCTGCACTGCTAAAATTTTACACCGGAAGTGAGCAGTAGTGAAGCGGGAGTTTCAGCGTCGTGTCTATTTTTTATTATTTTTTGCCACGCTGCTCACGCTGAATTAAGCGCCAGTACACCGTTGAAAGATTTAAATGAAGATGAGTTGACAAAAAAAGTATATATTGCACAGAAAAATATATTTGTAGTGTAGTTCATAGTTAATGTTAATATATAAAAAAAAGTTTGTATTATATATGACCAGTTTGATGCTCAATGATGAAGCTTTTGTTTGTGGTGAGTAAATGTGAGCCTAACAAGGTTTTTTATATATATATATAATTCAGTCAATGTTAATATGAATTAATAACATTCAATAAGTTAAGAAATCTTAATTTAATCTTCAAAATTTTGATAATGTGTAAATGTTATTTTGAGCAATTTGTTTTGTTTATGACACCATTTACTGTGAAACAACTTGTTGAAATGAAGAGAATAAAGTTTTTATGTGCATTTCTTTCAGAATTGTGGAATTAATGAATTAATTATTATTAATTTATAAGAAGGTATAAAAGGCAGAACTATCGGTGTCAGTTATCGGTATCAGCCGAGATATATATATATATGCATGTGTGTGTCTATCTATCTATCTATCTATGGGGCCGAAGCTCAGCTCTTGCTCTCTTGTGGAGCAGTTTATCGGTGCACCAGCTGCTTTTGAAACATTGCTGGGACCAGACATGTGGCTTGTGGTTCGGCAGGCTTAGAAAGTACATTTGGGACTGAAACATGAACTGCCTCAGGTAGTTGCACAATCCATAATTCGGATCTAGAAGGTCTATGTCAGTCCACTGGAGAAACTGGACGGACATGAATGATGGCCAGACATCCATATGTAAATATTGTTACAATCAACTATCTTTCGGGATTGAAGTCTTGATTTGTGTGTACTGTCCCACAAAACATTGTTTCCGAACTCCCTCCCAGAGTTTCCAGCCTGCTCTAGTCTGCTATACTCCCAACCTCCCAGGATGACATCACTAATATTTAAAGAGGAAGAGAGGAGAGAGGAGGAGATGGAGGAGGTGGAGGAAGAGGAAAGTGGTCAGTGGTTAGAAGTAGTTACCTGTGATTGTGTGTTAGGAGATCGTGTTTGCTTGCCCATGTGGGTATAGTATTCTTTGTTCTGACTGAGTTTGGTTCTCCCTGTACTTGTTTGTGATATATTCACCACTGTATATATTTTTCACTTGCTTTACCGGCAGTAGGGGTGTGGCTGCCATTTCTTTTGGGAGTGGAATCTTTTTTTGTCTATTTTTGGATTAGGGAGTTAGGGAAGTGCATTTGTATTTTTGTTGTTTTTCTTTTAGGTAAAAAAGCTAATAAATCATTTTCATATAAACAATTCCCTTTACTTTAGGAAGGATCAACCTAGAACCTAATAAAGTGGCTATGAGAGTATTACAGAGAAAGATTCAGCAAACCTTTGAATGTTCACATGCATTTCCCTATCATAGTTTAATTTTAACATAATATTGAATTATTTGTGTGGGGCACATCTGCCACCCTGCCTGCTGCTCTGATCTTGGCTGTAGTCCTTGCACTGGGCATCTTTGCATTAACACAGGCCCGTGCCAGGAAAAGGTTATGAGAGGCTGAGCGGGACGGCGGGTGCCAGGCCTGATCCACGCCACATGCCTCAGGAAGTACCCGAGCTTGAGGATAGCGGAGATGATGCAGACGTTGTGTATACAAGTCGAGACGGATCCATCTATCGCAGGTATGGATTCATACACAAACCTGAGCCTGAGGAAGAGGAGGTGGATGAAGCCAATGAGAATGTTGGAAAATTATATTAGACATTAAAAGAAAAAACCCTCCATTTTACATATTATAATAGATGAAAAAAATTTTGTGTCGTGAGGACCCGAGCGAAGTGAGCCTGCAGGGATAAATAAGAAAGTCCATGCATATGCAAAATAGACACGCCCACACACTCACAGAGAAATGAGTTTTGAGAACAGGGTTCATGTAATTAATGAAAATACATGAAAGTATTACTTTTTAACAACAATGGGTTTTACATAAGATCTTGGTGGAAACATAGTTTTATTGTTCACTGTCCAGCGGTTACTGGGAATCTGTGTAGCATATGATATATATCTTTTCTTTATGAAAGGCACAGTGAAGTATGTTTTTGGGGAAAAGCATTTATCTTTTTCCTTTTAATAGGAGGTCCAGGGTTCTGCCTATAAGAACCAGGGTAGATGGTTTTGGATTGTACATTTAGATGCAAGGATAACATTAAAAGACATTAAACAAATGAAATATATAAAAGCACCCATCCAGAACACAGTAGAGGTAAAAAAAGAGAGAGGCCATGGCAGAGGAATAGATAAGGACCAGATGCACTCATGACTCAGCAAAAGGAGAAGGCAGATACAGGACAGCTGCACTAACCAAAAAAAAAACCTCGAGGCCTGTTAGAAAGACATAAACTGAAAAAGGTGTGCAAAATTGTGATAGACACACCCAGTGGTACACGTATGCCAGAACTGTATATAAGGAACTTTTGTAAACAATTGTATTTTGGTGCATGTTACACTTTTGTGTGAAGCGTGTACCCCTGGGCCCAGCCAGGTTTATAGTCTTACTGACTGTTAAATAAACCTGCTTCTTCTGAATCCAGTCTCCGTGAGTTCTGCTATTATTTCTCTAAAAATATAAGTCAGATTGCTTAATTACATTTATAGTTTAAGTTTGTGAGCTAGCAGGGCCAGAGTAGGTTGAAGAAGCCAAAAATTTCCTGCAAGAACGCAGTCCTCAATCGAGCATAAAGAGAGAAAAGGGCATGTTGAGACCCTTCAAGATTGGGATCCGGATAGTTCCAAATTTTATATTGCAGTTTACTCCCCCCATCCCCCCCTCAGTGAATTGAAGGTTAGCATGCAGCATCTCTCATTGTAAAATATTTTATATGTAAGAAACACCTATAATACACCCATTTTTTTATTTGAGATTGAATGGTTAGTTAAAAAAAAAAAAACCTTTATAGCATGTAATACATTTGATTCTGTAAATGAGTAATTGTTAGTAAAAGTTTTAAATTGATAGCTGTAGTAGATCATCTTTTGAACTGTGTTTGAAGGAACAAATAGAAAACAATATTCTTTATAACTCCAGGTTCATAAATTTTAGTGTTTTCCTCTAACAACTGTCCTGTTCCTTGGAAAAGACATATGCAAGTTTATCAAGTGGCATGTTTGCTGCTTTGTAAATATAGCTGTATTTGGTAATGTTACGTAACAGGATTTGGATACAGGAAGTAAGCGTAGGAGAGCAGTCTTTATTGTGCCACTTAAATAAACACACGAGGAGGCAGGAAACCAGATTTATACATAAAACTCTAACTCAAGCAAAGAGTGTGAAACTTAACTCAAACAGTTTTCCTTTAACTATAAACAAGACATGATACAATCCTCTAACAATGGCAGTAACACATTTAACTAAAGCATGAACATCTCGTTTATCTATAGTGTAGCACAAGCATTCTTATCTATGACAGGACTTAAACTTTCTTGACTACGACAGGATACAAACACTCAACTACGACAGGGTTTAAACTAAGTGACAGGAAAACAGACGGAGCATGGTAACATCACAACCTGGCACCATTATACATTCCGTCGTCTTCTCTGTTAGTGCATTCTCGGCTCGGCTTTACGTTATGTTACGTTACTTTAACACTTTCATGCCTTAATGCCACTCCATGTGCGCAGCACCACGAGGGGTTTAAGTAAACAGACCAAAGACGGCAGCAAAGTATTTACGTGTCCCAATCAGGCAATTGGGACCCAATCAGGCAATCAACCCAATCTCTGCTCGCTCCTTGCGCTTGTGCCTCCTGTTGGCTGAAGTCCGATTTGTGGAGTACTTCCACTGGACTTTGGAATAATTACGTCACTCTTTCATAACAGCCGGCTCGCTGATTTTTCGTTTGACTGTCCAAGGAAACTGAACGGCTCTATATCGGCTGGAATTTGTTTTGTTTTGTGAAGGTACACCTTTGAGGTGGTTCTGTGAATTAGTCTATACATTATTTGTGTTTACTCTGCTTATTGGTTGGGGTTTATTTTATTTTAGAAAATATGGTATGTAATTTTGCCTCACAAATTTGTGAGGCAGAATCGTGCAATCCGATGGCAGAGTTGTCGCGGGGGCTCTCGTAGGCGTACATGGACTCTTTGCGTTTAGGGGGATTGATGCCGGTTGGCGCTGTCATGCGCGAGGTTGATGCGCATGTTTTTCTTTTTTCTGATTGTTTTGTTTGGGGGGAAGCTTGGGGTTTTATTGTTGCATCAAGGTTGAATTGTGGTCTTCATAATTTTGTTTCTGGCACACAATTAATTTTTTCTGTTATATCAAAATGTTAGATGTTAATATGAGTGTACTATCTCTCTCCACGTGGAATGTGAATGGGTTAGGACACCCCATAAAAAGAAGGAAGGTCATTACTTTTCTTAAGCGTAAGAAATATGATATTGTGTTTCTTCAAGAAACGCATCTTTCCCCGCAGGAAGCTGAAAAATTTGGGAAGATATGGGGTGGTCATGTTTTCTTTAGTGCTGGCTCAAGTAAGAGCAGAAGAGTCATTATATTGGTAAATAAGCATCTACAATTCAAATGTCTCAAACAGTTTAACGATAAATTAGGGAGAGTAATTATTGTTTTAGCAGAAATTCAGGGCAAAGTCTTATTTTGGCTAATATTTATGCACCCAATGCTGATCATCAGGGCTTTTTTATAGATCTTGAAGGGAGGTTGCAATCTGCTGGCACCGCACATGATATAATACTGGGAGGAGACTTTAATCTATTGATGGACTCAGTCCTTGACCATAGTGTTGCAAAAGTGTGTAAGCCCCCTAGAGCAACAGTGACGCTTCACAGGATATGTAAAAATCTTGGTCTTGCAGATATTTGGAGACTTTTGAACCCATCTGGTAGGGACTATACATTTTTTTCTTCAGTCCATAAGATTAATTCTAGAATAGATTTTTTTTTTGATATCCAAATCACTCATTTCATCTGTTGCTGATTGTTCAATCGGAAACATTCTAGTCTCAGATCACGCCCTGGTGAGTTTAGAGATGTGGCCACAAACAGAGAAGAAGAAATCATTTAGTTGGCGCTTTAATGTATCTCTTTTACAAAATCCTGATTTCCGACAAATGTTGAAGACTGAACTTGATGTTTATATGGAGACCAACTGGTCCTCAGTATCCTCTGTGGGCGTGGCGTGGTAGGCACTTAAGGCGGTTCTTAGGGGTCGGATCATACAGTATGCCTCATTCATTAAAAAATCCAAAGCACGAGAACTCGTGGAGTTGGAAGGACATATTAAAAGTGCAGAGGCAGAGCTGAAGCGCCGAATGTCGTCTGATGGTCTCAGAGAGTTGACCAGATTGAAATATAGGTATAATACTATTTTGTCGAGGAAAGTGGAGTTTTGGTTATTCAGGGCAAGACAGTCATACTTTGAGTCGGGGGACAAAGCAGGAAAACTTTTGGCTAGATATATAAAACAGAGGGAGGCCCTTTCTACCATTCCCGCATTGAAGTCTGTTAGTGGTGAAATTTTTACCTTGGCCATTGATATTAATAATGCTTTTAAAGAATTTTACTTTGATCTCTATAGTTCAATGTCTTCATCTACTGTTGAAGATATTAGAAACTTTGTGGAACCATTGGAACTCCCGAAATTGACGACGGAGCAAAAAAATTCTCTTGATTCTGAGATAACCCTGGAGGAGCTTGGCGAGGTAATTAAGGCCCTGCCTACAGGCAAGTCTCCAGGGCCAGATGGCTTTGCCGCTGAGTTTTTCAAATCTTATGCTACAGAACTGGCTCCACTTCTGTTAGAAGTTTATACAGAAGCATTAAAGAATGGAAAGCTTCCTCCAACCATGACACAAGCCCGGATCAGTCTGATTCTTAAAAAAGACAAAGATCCAAGTGAGTGTAAAAGTTATCGTCCAATTTCCCTGATCCGGTTAGATGTAAAGATCTTGTCGAAAATTCTGGCTAACCGATTAAGTAAAGTTATGACATCTCTTATACATATAGATCAGGTGGGGTTTATTCAGGGCCGTAGCTCTTCTGATAACATTAGACGTCTCATTGATATCATGTGGTCAGTAGCAAATGATCAGTCTCCGGTTGCTGCCATCTCACTTGACGCCGAAAAGGCGTTTGATATGGTAGAATGGGATTATCTTTTTAAGATTTTGGAAGTGTATGGGTTCGGGAATACTTTCATTGGTTGGATTAAGCTGCTTTATAGACACCCGGTAGCGGCAGTACAAACAAATGGACTAATTTCAGATGAATTTACTCTAGATAGGGGCACCCGGCAGGGTTGCCCTCTTTCCCCATTATTGTTCTGTCTTGCCCTGGAACCATTAGCAGCTGTGATAAGAAAGGAGAATGATTTTCCAGGGGTGGTGGCGGGAGGTGTGGCGCATAAGCTTTTGCTTTATGCAGATGATATTTTATTTTTCGTCTCTGACCCTACCAGATCTATGCCTTGCCTCCACAGAATTATTCATTCCTTTTCCAAATTCACAGGATACAAAGTCAACTGGTCTAAATCCGAAGCTTTGGCTCTGACAGCGTACTGTCCTGTAACGGCCTTTCAGCCTGGTGCCTTCCAGTGGCCCAAACAGGGCATTAAGTATTTGGGTATTTTATTTCCAAAAAATTTGTCCGATTTAGTTAGTGTTAATGTTGACCTGTTAATAAAAAGGTTTTCGAGTGATGTAGACAGGTGGTCTTCTTTACATTTATCTATGATCGGGAAGGTTAATGTTATTAAAATGAGTTGTATTTCAAAATTCAATTGCCTGCTACAATCTCTCCCTATAGATGTCCCTCTTTCTTATTTCAAGCAATTTGAGAGTATAGCAAAGTCTTTTATTTGGAATGGTAAGCGTCCCAGGCTAAATTTCAATAAGTTACATAGGCCGGTTGACAAGGGTGGGCTAGGCCTACCCAAGATTCTGTTTTATTATTATGCGTTTGGTCTCAGACATTTGGCTCATTGGTCACTTCCACCTGAGAGAGCCCCTCCCTGGTTCTGCATTGAACAAGAAGTTCTTGCCCCTATTTTGCCACTGCAAAGCCTTTCCATTAATCTAACCAGAGAAGTTAAATCACACCCCTTTATTTCACATCTGCACTCAGTGTGGACAAGAGTGTCCAGAGTGTTTGATTCTGATATTTATCTCAATGTTGCCTCGAGCCTATGGCTAAACCCCAAACTACGTATTAATAAGTCCCCTTTTTGTTGGTCAGAGTGGATCACGAGGGGGGTTAATACACTTGGTGATCTTTATGAGAGTGGTGTGATGATATCTTTTGAAAAATTGGTTCAACATTTTGGGATCCCCAGATCTCAGTTTTTTAGGTATCTTCAACTACGCCACTTGCTCTGTACTATTTTTGGGAGTAGCATGCACCCCCCTAAAGTGGCAGATACTCTGGGAGAGGTGATTTCAGCTTTTGGAAGAGAGCATGAAGCATCAGTGTATTACTCCTTACTGATTCAGAGTCTAGGGGACGGAGTCTCGACCACTCTCAAGAGATTATGGGAGAAAGATTTAAATTTGGAATTGGGGGAGGGAGAGTGGGCTAGGATTTTAAAAAATATCAAAACTGCATCTGGAGACGCAAGGGTGAACCTTATACAATTTAAGATTTTACATCGGTTCTATTGGACCCCCTCTAAATTGTATAGGCTTGGTCTTAAAGACACACCCACCTGCTGGCGATGCCATTCAGAAGATGGAGACACCACCCATGTTTTTGGGGGGTGTCGTAAGATCCAAGAATTTTGGTGGAAGGTGCAGAGCTTTGTATGTGAGGTGTTGAACACTCAGATCTCGTTCTGCCCTAGACTCTGTATTTTGGGAAATGGGGAGGTCACAAAATTGGAGGATAGGTACAAAAAAGATTGGGTTTTGACCAGTGTGATGATTGGTAGACAGGTTACTTTAAGGGGATGGAAATCAAATGGAGCGCCCTCATTTCCAGAGTGGTGTATGGAGATGGGGAGGGTGGCTGCCTTTGAGGAGGGGTCAAGCAGAAGGATTGGAATTGGGAATTCCTTCAGGAAGAAATGGAGCAGTTATTTGGCGTTTTGGGGGGACTCTCGAGGATTGGCAGTGGAGAGTATAATTTAGGGTTTAGTCTATGATTATATTGATTATTGTATTTATTTATCTATTTATTTTTTAATTGTGTGTATTTTTATTTTATTTTTTTTGGATATGTGAGTTTATATTCTATTGACCACAGGGGTGTTCGTGGGGGGACCAGGGTGGGGTGGGAGGTTGGTAGGGGGAGGGGTTATGGCGAGGATTTATGTTAAAATAGTTTGATTCATTATGTATGTTGTTTGTCTATTTGTGTTAACTTGTGAATCAATAAAAGTGTTAATTACAAAAAAAAAGAAAAACACCAATGAACAAATGTGATAGAACATTCAGTGTATTCCATTCATATACGATTTAATTTATTTATGTAGTCAAGTAATGTCTACATAAATGGAAGAAAAATGGATGCGCACACTGTTTTGTTGTACTCTAAGAGATCATCCATAAACATGGGTAAACATTATTACTGCATTCTATTGGACTGTACAAACTAAACAGCTAGCTTCAATGCCATAATTACTAATTATCTTTATTGTGACATAAACTAAAACTAATGAATAAACTATTTAATACATAATTCATTAAGTACAATATCCTTTACATTAGTTAATTAATTAATGCTTCACTCTCTTGCAACCAATAAATTAAGTATATAAAAACAGCATACCAGCCTTTCACAACATTTAATACATGTGCTGTTAGCAAAGATATGAAATGGATGAGTAAAGCTACAAGACAATATTTAGTCACCATAACTTTTCCAGAAGATTTCATTAAGGCCAATGAAAGGCCACAGAAATCTCCACTCTTGCTTTAGTGGTGCCTGACATAGTCATTCACCTATTCTCATAGGTTCAAATGCCCTCGATGTGCTTCATAACCAGCACTGTGAGTGGGAAACTTCTGCACACCATACATATGTCTTTGGTTATAGTCAGATCCTGAAAACTCTCAAACCGAGAAATAAGCAAATAAAAAGTGGGAAGATTCGTCTTGTAGGGCTGCAAGGCAAAGGGGAAAAAAGGAAAAAGTTATCCTTGCAGGCCAGAAAGATGTGTGTAAGAAGGATCTATGAAAGCTCTTGTTGTTATATGCCTGTATAACATGCAGTTGTGAAATGAGGATGTGCATATTCAGAATGACACAGGATAAGACATGACACCACATTTGCATTGAAAAGAAATACCAAATGAAAAGACAGAAATGTGCACATGCTTATCACCATGTCCACATCAACATATTTCACAAGCATATCTTCTTTCAGAAAGAGGCTGTCCATAAAGTGGCACACCAGACTATTCACTACACTAAATGGACCTGCTTAGACAAAAAAATTCCTGAGCTTTGAAGAACAAACATTTTCAGTGGTATTTGCATGACTGCGGTTAAACGCATCACCCCTGAAATCAGCTAAACAAGTTTATCAAAGAAGACAATCTATTACTAGCACAAGCTAAACTGGAAGATCATACAGATTGTTGGTGGCATCGGGCAGGGTAGCGCTGATAAGCGGTGAAGCATATAAACCTGCTACTGTATGCCATATAGTAAAATACTTTATGTGACAGAATACCAACAGGCACAATTTGTAACTAAATAGCTGCAACCCATCCCCTTTAAGACTGAATTGTTTTAGTTTTACAGAAAATCTTTGAAGCAGAAACCCTCATTACAGTAGCTACGAGACAGTTTTGGGGCTCTGGTACCCTAAACAGCACAAAAACAATCTTATATAATGAATCTTTCAGAGACAAGCTTCGCATGAAGATATGATTGAATACACATGCTGTTAACAAAGAAATTAAATGGATGTAAAGCTACAAGACTAGGGAAGTTCAGTAAGAACACAAGTTTACACACACAACAATGCTAAAGCTATTGAATCGGAATGATCGTGTCCCTTAGCTAACCAACTAGCTCACAACTTAGCATCAACTAGAAACACATGAAATACTTTAGCACAATGAGATGCACAACAATGCAGTGAAGACCTTCCCTGTATGCATAAACACCTCCTCAATACACATTTATGATGATGGTAATGATGATGATGATGATGATGATTATTATTACCTCAGGAAACCTTTGTGTGATATACCTTTGAGTGTAGCTTGGAAAATATCAAGGAATTGCAATTCATCATTGGATGTCCATTATGCACATATCCAGGGGGTGGGTGGACATTGTCTAAAATGAATTAGAAAGACAATAGCACTTATAATGATTTACTGATGATAATAATAATAATAATAATAATAATAATAATAATAATAATAATAATAATCTATGTATTTTGTTTATTGGTGATGGGAATTCTGGCTCTTTTTAGTGAGACGGATAAGAAGAGAGAATTCAACCTGCTCCCAAACAATTGTTGCTAGTTTTTGCTCTGCACCAGACAGAGTTGCACTGCATTTTATGAAATATTTAAGGTCTATGTTTTCCCTCCTTAGTTGCAAAGCAGAATATGTTGTTGTGTTTGCACTGTGAGTAGTTTAGTTATTGTTCCTTTGGAGTTTTCATTTCCTTGCCCAGTCTTGCCTAAGTCTAGTACTTTGTTTCAGTTTTCCTGTGTTTTGTTTGTTTTTAGTTGTTTAATCATTAAAGACTTGCACTTACATCGACTCCCTGGATTTGTGGCAATATGTGGCCTTAATATGGATGCAGCAGAATTGAGGGTGCTAAGGTAGGAGTTGGTGACACAGGTCCTTCTCATCAAGTAGGATCAGCTTGAGAAACTGGCCAGCAACTAAAAAAAAAATAAAATTAGCCCAGCAGAAAAGCCAATCAATCAATCAGTGGGGTGAACTGAAATCAATTAATTCATTTAACTTGGCAACACTGGTGCAACATTAGTCCTTGGCAGTGCTATATATTCACACACAAATTAACACCTAGGGACAATTTAGCATAGCCAGTCCACTTACTAGCATGTGTTTGGGTGGAAACGCACGTGAACACAGGGAGAATATCAGCAACGTGCGTTTCCACCCAAACACAATTGTCCCTAGGTGTTAAGCAGGGGGCATACCTGATTCTACCTGTTTAGTTAGTTGATCTTGACTTTTTCAATAGATTTAGGTGCAGCTTCTGCTAGATTGGAATGAAAACCTGCACCCACACCTGCCCTTTCCAGATAAGATTGCCCAGCCCTGGCCTAGAGAATTTCAGACTGCTGATTCAAGATAATTCAAAAATAAGCTCTATGTCTGGTGTGAACATGAGTTTTTAACAATTGTGGAAATGCACTGTTTTTCAATCATGTCTTCTGCATCTGTCTTTTGGTGAAACACCAAAGCTAGCATAACGTAAAGATACTTGTTTATTAGTATTATTGTGGTTTCAAACATACAACAGAATACCAGGATATCAGTAAACAGGTGGTACATTCATTGGTCTGACCTGTTGAACAGAGAACAATCCAATGGGCATTTATCACATGCTGTTTCAGTAGTGCAATGATGCAGCAACATTGTACAGAACATTTCAATACATCATGGAGAAAATAAGACCACAGGCTTTGAACGATGACAGATGAAGATAATTAGCTACAGTTAGTGTTAAGCACAGGAAGGGACTTGGCAACAAAGACAAAGATCTAAATCAAAAGTTGTAATATTTGAGGTAATGCTAGAGAAGCAGGCAGACCAAAGATCATAGAAAAAAGAAAAAAGAAAATTATACGTGCATGCAGTAAGAGAATGACCTTTAATTTTACAAAATACATGAACTTTTGAACAAATAACTGGGGTAATTTCAAACACATGATCCTGACCTAAAACTGAAGGGGAAATTAAGCAAATTGCTACTTTAATTATTCCGTGTCAAAATTGTTCAAATACATCAACCAGAGTTAATTGTAAGTTTAATGTTTTTGCAAGCTGCTTGTGAGTAATAAATTGATCAGTAGTCCACCTAAAAATATTTCCTTTATTGAATTTTCTTGTTTACTCAATCTTTAAAAATCAACACACTGAATCAAGAAGAGAGTCCAAACATTTCAGAAGTAAAATAACTATCAACCAGCAGTTGGTTCACATCAGAGAAAACTTCCAAAACTGTGACATGTGAATGTGAACATTCTTTTATAAATAAGGACACAAACTGAGTGCATCACTACTTGGTGAAAACCAGTGGTCATCAAGAGTCTTGGTGTAGTAAAATGTGTTTATATAAAAAAAAAAAAAAAAAAAAAAAAAAAAAAAAAAAAAAAAAAAAAATCCCACTACAATAACCTTGGAATAACCTTAACGACCTGCATTACACACTGTATTAAAGTAATTGCGGTGTGCTCCTGGTACTAATAGTCATATTGGAAAAAAGGAAGACATTTTCTCTGGAAGTTTTACTTGCAAGAACATAGGACAATAAACACCCATCCCAAATGTATGCTACAGACGTCAATACAATCTATGACTAGAATAGTAAACTTATGAATTGATCCGTTTCCTTAGGATCGTTCTGAAGAGGCAAAGAGGGAGAGAACACTTTCCTCATACAACATCGATATGGTTTTCAACAATAAACAGTAACATGTATGACGCGAGATTTCAGCAAGTCAAAGTAACACCATAAAGGACAGTCCAAAGCAAAAAAAACATTATATATATATGTGTGTGTGTGTGTGTAATATATATATATATATATATATATATATATATATATATATATATATATATATATATATATATATATATATATATATATATATATATATTTTTTTTTTTTAATTAATCTTTTTTTCCCTTTATCACCATTTTAATATAAATATATTTTAAATGTAATGTGGTAGAACATGCATCAACTAACTTGAAAACCAAATGCCTTGAACCTCAGGGAGAAGCAACAGGAATTATTGACAATGACAGCTCACTCCAAATTTATACATGTAAGATTATAAAAATACTTGAAGCACAGAATTGAGATTCCAACTTGTGTTTGGCACACTAATACAATAAAGAATAAAAGCTCCACCATGTAACAGGGAACAGAGTCTTGGAAGGCACAAACCCCACCCCACCCCCAGTTGAGAGAGACACAAAAAACCCCAATCTATTTTCCTCCACCTCTCATTTCCTCTTCAACTTCACTCTGTGCCTCCCATCTCCCCTTTGCCATGCATTTCTTGGTCAAGCCTAGAAGAGAAAAAGGTGAAGTTTCAATATGAGTAGTGAAGATTAACCATCCAATCAAATGCTATTTCAGATTCTAGGCTTTATGCAAAAAAAGTCATCTAATACCACATGAATGAGGTTCATGTCTGAAAATGGCCAGACATCAACAGCTACAACAGTCAAACTTATTATTACACATTTTAACATGATAGCATTTAGATTTTTATATAAAATGCAATAAGACAGACAAAGCAATACAACAGTGAATGTTAGTTTTTGATCAAAGGGGTGTCATGGATTTAAGTTCAAATGCCTTGGTACAAAACAAGCAGAGAAGAAAAATCAGGTGTAAATTTTTATTAATTAGACACTGATTATTTACATGACCCTTTTCACATGCACATTATTGTGCACTAAGAACTCTACTGATGTTTATTTAAAGTAACATCAGCAATTAAGACCAAGTTTTAAGTGTGAGTTTCTTAGTTTGAAGCTGCAATGAACATGTGAAATCTAATGCAAAAAGTGTATAAAGCAAAATCAGTCTGTTGACTGCGACATGAACTCAAACCACATGAAAAGGATCATTAACTCGACCTGCTCAGACAAAATATTCTCATTAATGATTTGCTTAGAACAATTTCAGTGCTCTTACGGCCCTTGAATTTACATTGCTGTGAAAAATTGTCATATTTATACAAAAGTATTTGATTTCTTCTGGTTTTTTGTGTATAACTCATACTAAATAGTTTTAGATCTTCAAACAAAATACAACATAAAACAAAGGCAAACTGAGTAAACACACAACAATTTTTATTGATGCCAAAAAAAAAGAGTTACTCAACACCTATCACACATGTTATGACAAAACTAATTGCTCCCTAAAATTTAAAATCTGTTTGTGCCACCTTTAGCGGCAATAACTGCAACCAAACACTTCTGATAACTGGAGATCAGTCTTTCACTTACTTCTAGGACTAGGATTTGCTCATATGTCTAGTCCAGTTGAATCCTATTATGACTGTAACTATAGGGCAAATACATTTTCAGACAGGCTCAGTTGGTTTTGGATAACTTTTTTTGCTTCCATAAATAAAATTATCATTTAAAAACTGTGTTTTGGGTTTACTCAGGTTGCCTGTGTTTTATTTTAGATCTTATTTTAATTTCTAAAACAGTTTAGTATGAGAAACAAAAACAGAAAGAAAAATCATACTTTTTTCACAGCTCTGTAGCTAAAGCAGTATTCAGGTTACTCAAGAGGACAACTTGCAATACAAGTTGAACTGGAAGGTCTGCACTCTATAGCTGGCTTCACAGGTCTGGGTAGCACTGGTAAGAAGTGAGGCATGAAAACCGGCTGTGAAAGTATCTCATGTGACAGAAAACCAATGGCACCATTTGTGACTAAAACTCTGGCAATCCATCCCCCTTAAAACAGAATTTTTGTAGCTGTACATACCATTTAGTCTACACTTTACACTGTGGAAATGAGGTCAGCATTCAAATCTGTATCTTTTGTTCAGAGAAAAGATGGGTAAGGTGAGATATTATATATATATATATAATTTAATTATTTATTTATTTATTTATTTATTTTTTTACAGGGGATACGAGACAAATAAAATTCCAAATACTGTCATCACTCTTTCCAAAACGGTGCAGACTGTCAACATTAGAGACCCCTCTCAAGAATTCTGTGACACTGGTTTCCCTGATTCAGTGAATTTAAATGAGAATCTATCAGTAATTCAACTTAAAAAAAAAAAAAAAAAAAAAAAACCAAGACAAAAACACAAAAACAAGAAGAATCATCCATCATAAACGAACATGCAGTGACTGGCAGTTTTTCATTCAGCAACAAACGTCACATGCGTGGTTATTATTAATACAGTTCCGCAACAGTAAGGGTTAGTTTGTGCAAATGGAAATAATTGCTATGGAGACCAGGGGGGAAAAAAACCTAGTGTGAATTATAAAGATACCTTTTACGTGTATTCCTATTTTTTTCTTCATCAAACCTTAGAAGAAGGGCAGGGACAAGGGTTAAGGTACAAGAGAGCTTTTTAATTTTTAAAACAGCCAACAGCAGAAAATCATACACTCTACTGTCTAAAAGAGACGTGCTTTAAGCTCTTGGATGCAGACAGAATTCTTGTTATTACAGAGTTGTAAAAATGATGAAGGAATTCAACAGTGATGATAGACATTTAATGAGTAAAATGCCTTTACATTTTTGGTTCCTTTTTCCTACATGAAAAAGCCATAAACAAATGGTAGTTGTATTCACCACACCACAGAGGAAGAATTCTGCCCACTGTGTTCATGTGTAAGGTCATAGTATATTAAAGGGTTTTTACTCTCACTTGCATGTTACATGACTTGTAATTATGCTTGTCGACAATATTGTGGCCATATGCTACAAGATTCTTTTATTCCTCAGAAAACTGGCATAACCAGTATGTTGTACTTGAACAGGGCAACTGGATCTGCGTGACAGTGTAATACAAAAATCAAACATAAGCTCTTCACAAACATTGACATAGGCCTAATGATCTATTTAAGCTCATGGCTTTTCTACCCATTTACTGTTTCTTATTTTTGCTTACACTTGTTTATGTTTATTTGAAATGTGAAAGTGGAAAAGTACAAGTCTTATACCCATAAATGTCAAAAGTTTTCAATTATATTTAAACCGTTCCTAACCACCAAGGCAGAGAATATCACCTGGATTTTACCAACATGTGTAAAGGGGCCAGAGTTTCCCTTATCTCTGAGTGGGGCCTCACCAAAGGCTTTGGCTCAGTCCCACAGCCCCTAGAAATCTACCGATTAGCAGGCGTGTGGCTAACATGGCCGACTGGGTTTCACTTGCTGTACTGCTGCTCATGGTTTAACCTGTTAAATTAGTCAGACTGCTAACGCACAACAGTGGGTCTGGAATGGGGTCTCTGTGCACATGCCCTCATTCTTCCCACTGGGTTAAAGAGTCCTCTCTCTTCTGCTCTATGCGCAGCAAGCATGTTGAGGTGCTGCTCAAAGCTAGCCTACTGTGTTAGCCTTTCTGATTTAAAAAAAAAAAAAAAAAAAAAAAAAAAAAAAAACCATCAGGGTTGGAGTCAGGTTCCCTCCAATAAACCTGCATTCTGTTCACCAGGCCGTTTTTCCAAGGATGAGCACATTGTACACACTGCCTCAGCTTTAACCATGTTAAGGAAGCAGTCTCTGGTTCAGACATCCCCTACTCTGACTGCAAACTTAACAGCTATACTAACAGTTATACTTAGACCGGTCACAATAATTACTTTATCGACTTATCGTATGATATATGGACGGGACCTCAACCATTTTTGCTGACCTCGATATTGCCCATTCTGTTTATGTGTGTGTTTGTTTACATAAGAATGAATGTCACCAACATTTTGTATTACAGTAGTGTGCTCACGATCATTTCAGGAGATCAGGTTTTCACACAAGGGCAGTTTCACATGATTTTGTTGATACATTTTTAAGTTAATATATAAAATGTGTAAATATTTGGTTTCATTTTTGCATTCTCTCATCAACTAAAATGTTGTTGACTAAATCAATGCCATTTTAGGCAGAGTCAAATTGACTAAAATTAATAAATATGATGAAATATTGACTAAATTTAAAGGATATTTATCAGAAGACAAAAATTATGACTAAAAACAATTAAATTTAACAATGGAACTGGCCTGAGAGCCTAGGTTAAATCTTTTGATTTAATACATTTATGCACTTTAATTTAAAAATAAATGCTCTTTGTTAACAGCCAGATTAGTTCTTTGCAATAAACAACCGAACACAGCACCTTTGGATTGTGTTGGTTTGTTGCGCCCTCTTGTGGACAGTTGATTTAAAAATCTGGCGTTCATTAGTCTTTTTCCCTAACTGAAATGTCTTTAGAACTTGAATTTAATTTGAACTTTGGAAATATTTAAGTGAAAATTATAAGTAGAATTACATCAGTCACATAAAATGGCCTTAAAATGACAAGATTGTTTATAGCAATTATTTCCAACAAAACTAGTCATCGTTGCAAGTCTTCCTTTCGTCCTCTTTCTAACGCCACAAACCTTCTCAAGACATATACCGATGGCCCTGTTGCCTCTGATGGACAAAGGCATCAGGATATGCCTGTATCTGGACAACTTATATGCCTCCAATTGGATTTCACACCATCCATCTGCATACATTACGTTGCTTGGCATCAAACACTGAGTAAAATTATTGTCAATGAGAATGCTAGCCACCCTGTCATTCCAACATGTGGTAGACATTATCACACTTGCAGAATGACTCCAGTAATGCTGCTGGGTGTGGTACAGGCTCTTGTTGAGTACACTAGGACTATGAACTTCCCTTAGCCATGGGAATCATTCCCCTGTGCCTGTTGGAAAATAAGATCTTCCAAAAGTGGTTTATCACTGTGTAGCTAAATTACAAACACCACAGACAGACAAACATCCTTATCTCAGCAAGAGATCTATGAGCTCTACCTTGCTAGAAAATCGTGGCTTATCTCATGGAAGGGTTTGTCTTGGGACCAGAGCCCCTTTGGAAAGAGATCCTTTACCAACTGGGAACAATGTGGTGCCACAGAGGCACAGGGAAGAGTGTTAGACTAAACCACATCAACCAGCTAGAATTAAGGGTAGTCTATGGGCTGGACATGCACCCTATGAGGAATGTATGTTCTTGTGTATTACTGAAAGATGCCAGTAGAGGGAGTTTGTGCTGCTGCTACCTTTGCACCCTATCCAGGTTGCACAAGCTTAACATAATCTCCTGAACAACTTTCTAGTCAGTCTTAAGGTGGGTGAGTTCTTCATGACATGTGGTCATTCAGAACCAGCACCAATGGGAACTCAGCAAGAAATTTACAGGGAAAGATATGAGAATGGTATTTATAGCAAATACTACGAATTTGTAGGAAGATCTCGGCTTATGTGAGCATATGCACAAGAATTGTCCAGACATCCAGGTTATATTAAAATGCATTTCAATGTTTCTCCAACTACAAGAATCAATTAATTCATGAAAAAATGTAAACTGCTATTAAGAAATTCACTTACTGCTTGATGCAATCTGGTATTGACACATATTCCATTGGTACAAGCTCAGCGAGGTCTGAAAGACTGTACACATACTTTATTTTTTGGCTAAATTTGGAGCTGGAAAAGTAACAGACAAAAATGAAAAGACTGATTAGTTAAAATCATGTTTTGTATTTGGTAATCTGATACACTGATTTGCAAAGCATTAAGACTGACCTTATAAAAGGTTTTGTGATGGTCAGGAGTGTGCGAATAAACCAAGAGGGATGGACAATAATCAAAGACTTCAGATTCTTCCTTAATCTATAAGCATGAACATGGCAAATCTCAACAAAACATAGAAAACACATAATAGAAAATGTACAAATTTAAAAATATTGTAGTAATTGTGAAGAATAACCATTTACACAGCAGCAGCAGCATTAGTGCATCCTCTGCACAAATTCAATCTATATCTTTGCTGCATAACACTAGGACATTCAGTTATAAACTGATTTTTAAAATTACATTTTTAAAACCTTTTAAAATACATCAAGACCCAGACAGACTGAATTAGCAGAACTCACCTCCGGTCTATCTGTTGATAGCACTTCCTCAGCCAGCCCACACTAGGCATCTTACGGCGTGAGGTGGCACCATTCAGGTACACAATCATGTAGTTCTCAGCCACCAGCAGCTCCAGAGTGCCAATTACATACCTGTTTCCAAAAGAATCAATACATTTTTCATTTTTGCCAGTTCCGTGTCATTTCAAATATTTGGTTATAAAACAATCTTTGCTACCATAATGCTTCAAATATACTGATAAAGCAAAAAGCACATGAAAGCTTGCTTCCTGTAGATGTCAAATGATTCAGAAAAAACTAGAGTAAACCTACTTGAAAAGATTGTCCATGATGTATCTATAGTTTTGTTGATTGCTCTCAGGCATGAAGCAAACGGCAAAGACGATAATAGCATTCAGTCCATCTCCATAGTAACCTACAGAAGTGGGAAGCATGTCTGAACATAGCTGCAAGCAATCCTTACCACAGAATAAATTACTGATGGGACATTATTGCAACATATGCCAACTAATGCAATTTCACTCACCAATTCAATACATGCCCTTGGTTCATGACTAATAGTTGCACAATTTTAACTGAACAATATACACTTACCAAGCACTTTATTAGGAACACCTGTACACCTAATCATTCAAGAAATTATCTAAGTCAGCCAACTGTGTAGCAGCACTGCAATGCATAAAATTGATCAGATACAGGCCAGCGGCTTTGGATAACGTTCACATCAACCCTTAGCCGGGCTGGTTTGAGAATTTCTATCACTGCTGGGATTTATATGCACAACAATAAAGGAAAACAGCCAGTGAGTGGTAGTTCTGCGGATGGAAACGCTGTGTTGTTGAGAGAGGTTGGAGAATGGCCAGGCTGGTTTGAGCTGACAGAAAGGGTACAGTAACTCAGATAACCACTCTGTACAATTGTGATGAGCAGAAAAGCATCTCAGAACACAACACATCAAACCTTGAGGTGGACGGACTACAACAGCAGACGACCACATCGGGTCCAACTTCTGCCTGTAAAGAAAAGAAAGCCGAGGCCGCAGTGGGCACAGGCTCACCAAAAATATACAGCTGCAGACTGGATAAACGGAGCTTGGTCTGATGAATCTCTGTTTCTGCTGAGGCACACAGATGGTTGGGTCAGAATTTGGAATCAACAGCATGAATCCATGGACCAAACCTGCATAGTGTCAAAAGACTAGGCTGGTGGAGGTGGTGTAATGGTGTGGGGAATGTTTTCTTGGCTCACTGTGGTCCTGTTAATACCAATCATCTCTTGAATGCCACAGCCTAGTTGAGTATTGTTGCTGACCATGTGCATCCCTTCATGGCCACCATTTACCCATCTTCTAATGGCTACTTCCAGCATGATAAAGCACCATGTCAAAGCAAAAGCAAAATTCATCTGGTTTCATGAACATGACAATGAGTTCAGTGTTCTTCAGTGGCCTTCCCAGTCACCGGACATGAATCCAGTAGAATACCTTTGGGATATGGGTGAACGGGAGATTCACAGCATGAAAGTGCACCTGTAAATCTGCAGGAACTGTGTGACCAGTATCTCAAATGAATGTTTCCAATATCCTGTGGAATCCATACCATGAAAAATCGAGGCTGTTTTGAGAGCAAAAGTAGGCCTGGCCCACTATTAGTATAGTGTTCCTAATAAATTGCTCCGAGAGTGTAGTTGCAAGGGCAGAAGGGATATAGAAAATTAGTAATTGACTTCAATTATCCCAGCTGTAATTTTTTGCAGTCAGGTTTTATTACTCACCTCCATGGCTGATGACTCTTTTGTAGGGCTCAATGGCCCTCATATCGACGCGGTGGTCCTGCTCCCCAATACGGAAGATCCTCCAGCGTCGGCCATCCTCGCGCTCGTCACAGGCTGAATATTCGTTCACCGATTCCACACCTTTTTGCAGCATATCAGTGCTTTTGGGTTTCGGGAGATCATCTGAAAGGCAGGATAAGAGAGTTAGAGACAAACATCTGTGCAATTGTTTTCTCCTTTGGCTATTTCTCCTGTAGTTACTACATTTTCATAAACAACTGCTGCTATTGTGCTCTTCACATAAAATAACACCCTAATGCAAAATAAAACTCAAATAAAATAACGCTAATGATTACAAGAGGAGCCTACGCAGCTTCAGTGCTTGGCCCCTAATAAACACCCTAACACTTATCCCTCCCACACTGAGCATATATACAAATAGCATCCTATATATATATATATATATATATATATATATATATATATATATATATATATATATATATATATATATATATATATAAATAATAAAAACAAAAACATGTACTAAATGAAAGGACATGTACTTAGGAGAAAAAAACCCTTAAAGCCTCAGGTTTTGCTTACAACTTTCACCTGAGTAAGATTTAATTTGCTCAAACTTCAGCTACTTGATGAAAATCATAAAAGCTTCAAAGACACCACTAGTCAAAAGAGAATCAATCAAATCACTCAATGAATACACTTCAGATGGGGTAAACCTCTGCTTTAAGGAACACAATAAACTATAATGAACCTATTGATATTTTAAATAAAATTACGTTGATTACTGCAACGACAGATGCAACGACTAAAGAATGTTCCACAAAATTGAGTTTTCCATATTTTCTCTTCAAAAATAAAATAAATTGAATAAAATATATATAAAAGTCAGAAATATGACAATTGTTACTATGACCTTGCAATCTTAATATTTCACTGAAGAATTATTTCACTGAGTCATTCACGGATACTGATTTAGAAACATGCAACAGTGACACATTCCGATAATAAAATGGAGAAGAAAAAAATAATAATCCGCAATGGATCATTGCCTGGACTAGGAATCACTGATGGTCCTGAATCATTCAACAGGCATGTGTAAAAATTAAAATAATGAACAAACAATTAAAGAGGAATGTGAAAAATCAAGTTGGTATGGATTTGGCATGAACAGTCACCCAGGTACCCTTACCACAGAGGGCAGGCCAGAGGCCTACTCCCAACCACTAGGAGGAAACAATCCGTCCGGACAGAGAGTAGATGGCAGCAGATTGGAAACACAAAACAAGAACACTATTTAACCATGAGGGAATACGCAAGGGCTTCTTGGGCTCACTTTCCTGATGAGAGACCACTTGAGAAATATTGCAAGCCTTGAGCTTAGAGCAATACCTATAGCTAGCTTAGGTCAATCAAGTGCATTAGGAATTTTTATATTTATCGGGGGTTAGGACTAAAAAAGGGACTTAAAATATAGCAGACCTGAGAAGCTGTCAAACACAATGTTTCTCCCTCCACTCTTACCTTCCCATTCAAATTCGTTGCTGTTGTCTGATGGGGTGTCCATGCCGTCCAGGTCTAACTCTGTGCTTTCATCCAGCTCATCAGAAAGCACAGAGCCCTCACTGCGATCGAGGTTCAGACTGATCTCTGGGGCCAACAGTCTCCTCTTTGTGTTCTTGCCTTTGTTCGATTCATACTGTGGAGCTTCAGAATAGTTTATAATGAGGATTAGCAATAAGTATACTTAATATTACACATTGAAAGGACAACTTTTTTAGGGTAGTGCAGAAATGACCTCCCACAGATACTTCAGAGCGTGTTTTGGTTTAGGAATTAGAATGTTTACATTGCTAGATCTGTAAATTATTAATGAATCTCCCAATACATGACATTTAAATACTATCATATTAGCTTGACTATTATTCTATACAAACAATAGTTACTTATTTGTTATGGCTGTTGAAGCCCTTAGCATCAAAATCAATTTCCATGACAATATGCAGTAGACAGAGGCTAAACACTCAGAAATACAGAGTATAATTTTACAGTGTAGAAAGTGTCAACCGAATGAGCATGTGCATTGATTATTTATGGTCTGTTTCTTGCTGTATGCACATCTGATTATGAACATTTAGTTAGAAAAGTCACATTTTGAGGGATTACAAAAATACTTTTCCTGCTTACTTTTTCAGTCATCTAATGTCAGTCTAGTGTTTCGTACTTGCATGCTCTAATACAGCTTTAGGAAAAATGCCAACCACAAAAGCAACCAACTGCCTAGTTGTTTCCTGTCCCCTTATGCTTTTTTTGGTTTAGATCATGCTAATGCTAATCAGCAGACTGCTTGCTAGTAATGACCATTATGTAGAGCAGTATGTAGCCAGGTTCAAACGGTCAAAGGGTTACACTACCCCCGGCATTAAACCTGAAGCAATAACATAATACAAGTTACATTATATGGTGTACAAGTGGTCTGTCCTTTACTGGGTCAGTTGGTGGTAATTTAGCTGCTACAGTAGTGGTACAGAGTTTCTTAAAATTTGCATCAATGGTAGTAATTTTTGTACCATCTCTAATACAAGCATTTGCCAAACAAAAACTTTTTACACATTGTTTAAAGAATATAACTATGGCCCATACCAGAATCGTCCTCTCCAGATGTGTGGGTGAAGAGATGTTCATCAAGGTGCATCTCCCCTTCTTCAGGTAGTGGCCTTGAAATTTAGTGAGAAAAGTGAAACTTGTAAGCTTTCAGTTGGATAAAACATACAGGTTTAATATACAGGGCTCAATATACAGGGCTCCACAGAGAGGACACAGACAGTGAAGTAGTATTGTACTAGGTACAGCAAATAAAGGTTTCTGAAACCGCAAATATAGTGAAACATCCACTAAAACATTGAACAAAATTCACTGTACAGTCCTTCGGGGAAAATATTAAGTAACCTTCATCTAAATGCACCTTCATTTAACATTTAGTACTTAATTACCTGGGGAAGTCCTCATCTTGCCACTCCTCTTTGAACTCCATTCCTTCCATTCGCAATTGAGCCTCTGTAGTGCTGACTGATTCCTGTTGCTCAAAACTAAAATATCAAAAGATACAATCACTTAGGCAGCAACCTTGGTGTTGACAGGCAGTTTTCTTTGAACCAGAGCTTTTGTTGCTGTCAATGTCTGTGGTTTAGCAGGTAATTCACTCGCAACAAAACTAGCCTTGCTGAGCCTCAATGTGACTCACTGCTGCATGTCAACCTGAATCATTTTACAGTCATTCTAGACCTGTCTCTGGAGTCAAACAGGTTTACTGTTAAGTAGGAAGGCTTTTGGATTTAACACACTCGGACTCCGAGAGACAGTGCATTCGTGCCTACGCTATCTGAAAATTACTTTACTTCATGTAAGTGCTACAATACACACAAGCTTTGGAGTCTATACAGTACATAGGGCCTAGTAAAGATACAAACTTCTACAGTGCTTCATGAAAAAACTGTTGCATAAAAGATAATGAGAATCTACTATTTAAACTTTCATCACCTTAAGCAATAAAAGGACTGTCAGTGAAAATCCTTCTACACAGTCGCAGATTTCTGCAGTGTATTGGAATTGCAGCAATTACAAAAAGAGGATTAACATATTTGGAAGTTTTGCTGTTTGGAATTAAAATAATGACACTTGCAAGTACAGTGGTGCTTGAAAGTTTGTGGACCGTCTATATTTCTGCATATATATGACCTAAAACGTCATCAAATTTTCCTTAAAAAATAAAAGTCCAAAAAGTAGATAAAGAGAACCCAGTTAAACAAATGACAAAAATATTAAACTTGGTCATTTATTGATGAAAATGATCGAATTTTACATATCTGTTAGTGACAAAAGTATGTGAACCTTTGCTTTCAGTATCAATTTGTTAGACTGTTGTAAAGCATTATCAAACTTATGCAAGAAATCATTATGTAAAGCCAAAAAAAAAAAAAAAAAAAAAAAAAAAAAAAAAAGGGATTCATATAACAAATGGTTTCCATTTCAAAGGTGGTCCTCAGATGTGAGGATAGAGGAATACAAACACTGGCTCACTGTCTCACACTGCTAATTACCATGCCATCCATGTTCACCATCACGCACATGGTCATTCCTAGTAGAGTTTCAAGTAAAACTAATTAACAAACCTTTAACAAGACTCCACCTCTAAGCTCATATATTATTAATGAGACAATATTTTTCCTCATCTTCACAGAGAAAAGCTCAGCAGAAGCAAGCAACAATTTTACTATGTTTGTCAAACTGTCAGCATGTCTGTGAATCAGGCATGTTATCATCTGAGTGCCATCTGAAAAGGGCACTGGAGTCCTGATTTCCTAATTTACACCTACTGAAGAAATGAGATGTCATGATGATTAATATTAGACTTAATAATAGAATATCCCTTATTACCTAAAATAAGGGAGAAACTGAAACGCATTCTGGTTGGCAGCATATGCAATAAGGTTCAAAGAAGATGCTAGTAATAGGGCGATATGGCATTTTATTTTATTTATAAAAATTATTTCTCTCCTGTAGTAAACCCTCTGTACTTCACAGGCTGACTTCTCAATATTGCTATGCTCTGTATCTACAGGTTGTCAAAAAAGTCAGAAACCAATGAGAGTAAAACTACATCGTGTCACAAAAGTCCCTATACATCTCTCTCTCTCTCTCTCTCTCACACACACACACACACACAGACACACGGTTGCCAAACTTAACAAATTTAAAAAAGACAGGAAGTGTTGCGGATCGATAAAGGAAGTAGACATCCACAAAGGTACAACTGACATGGTGCTAGCAAACATAGGCCTCTATGCATGGAAACATTTGGGACACCCTATATTAGGGCTGGACGATATGGCCAAAATGTATATCACGATATATTTATTAATTTCAGTCGATACAATATAATTCCTATATCGATATGAACAATATAAATCCTCAGAAAAACTGCCAAGGACGCCCACAACAGATGTCTGTACCTTCAAACTTCTGTAAACTTCTCCTCCTATAAAACTATATAATAATTTAGAAATAAAAACGGCATAAATAAATGAACGTTCACCTTTTATTTGAATTTAACCTTCATACAAACAAGAAATGTGTAATCACCGTCAAATAAACATAAAACTCACTGTCAATATTAATATCTTTCACGTTAAACTACAACATAGGCTGATTATTTTATTCTTATAGACTGAAATTAAAGTGCTTCATCCAGGATAAAAAAAAAATATGAGAAATGCTCAGAGTTGCTGAAGAAAACAGAAAGTGTGAGCAATAACAACTACACATGTTGCTGGGGCAGGGACATTGTTGGGGGTTGATGACACCCTATGACAGGCTCTAGAAGTTTCTGGCAAGAAATACAAGCTGGTCTACATTATCTGGCTTCAAAGATGCCCTTTTACATGTGACAATATTGCCACCTGTACTAAAAACCCTCTCAGAGGGGGAGCTTGTGGCTTGAATACACAAGTAATGTTTTGCCAGTTGGCTTACTCTGGGGAAGTTCTTATGAGAGACTTTCCACCAATCCAGAGGATTTGAGTCATTGTCAGCATCTGGAGACAGAAGGTAGTTGCTGAGCTCCCTCTCAACTGCCTGCTGTACACTCAAGCCTTCTGTGTTGGTACTGGTGGACCTGTTTGAAAAAAAGCTAGCCAGAGACCGCTTTGTTTTCTTGGCTGGTGTCACTGCTGCAGAAGCATCTCCCATGGCTTCTTCTCTGGACTCCTCTTCCCTTACCACAAGAGCTCTCTCTCCCTTCAGCATCTCCAACACAGCTTTCTCTTTGATGTATTCTCTCTTCTCCTCCTGAGTGTACTGAAGCTTGAATCTTGGGTCAACGAGGCATGCCATGTCAAGTAGATCATCCGTGGCTGGGTCATCATACTTTTCATTCAGGTATCCCATCACTGTTGTCTTTATGGTCCTGGTGAGGTCTGTGTCATCCTCTGCTTCCTTCAAGATGGAGGTGTTGAAGAGATGCATCACTGGTTTTAGGAATGACACACTGACATAGGACTCACCGGACAAGGCATCGGTGAATTCAAGGAGCGGGCTTAGAGCGGCATCTATAGACTCTAAAACGTCCACATCTTGCCAAGTAGGAACTAGCGACCTGGTCTTCTTGTCTTTTGAGAGGACCTCTGTGATGGCCCTTTTCTGCTCCAGAACCCGCCTCACCATTTGTTGACGGGAGCCCCATCTTGTTGGGGTTTCACTGATGAGCTTGTGCTGTGGCAAGTGATACTCCTCCTGAGCAGCTGCAAGGTCCAATTTCTTCTTCCAGGAGTAGGAGAAGGCAGCCACCACCTTTTTACAGACCCCAACTGCTCTGTCCACGCGCTTGTCTTGGTGAACTTTCTCTGTACACAGAGAGAGAAAAAAATATTGCAATATGTAGTTCTCATTTGTATTTTAACTACAAAATTTGATTTATTTATATTATTCTTACAGCAAAATCACAATTCTTCTGCTTATGTACATTTTGTTGTTTTTATTTCACACCTGATTTGGCGAAGTAAACATCTGTTTCCATGCCAGTAAAACACCTTTGAATCTTATTAATATAACTGATGTACGTATAAATCCATACAAATATGTATGTCTTAATTAAAGAATAAATGAATAGCCTATTCAGTCACTTAAACTGGGGGAATCACATGAAATCATAGCCTACACAACACAGAGCACCTCAACTCAAGTGTTTTAATTATCAAATCAAATGCACATTATAACACATGCTCAATGAACTTCTTTTGACATGGCATGCAAAAACCACATAGCAAGCATAAAATTGTGTGAACACAAACATACTATAAACAAATATAAAGAATATAAAATTGCTATCAAAACATACAAGCACTGATAAGCTACATTTAGGTTAGGTTATTTTGTGTTAAGCATATCGCCTATTTGTTACTGCAATGATTGTAGTAATATATCCTCATGCCATAAGCAAAATAACTTAACATAATACTCAAATGTATATTAACTGTGTATAACTTACCAATAGCGGAGTTCAGTCGGTGCCCGAAGCATTGCAGCCTTGTCCATCTGTTCAACTCAGCGGCTTTGATGATATTGGTCCCGCTATCTGTGGTGATGCAGACCTGGCGCTCCTCGCTGAGTCCCCAGGAGGCGAGCGCGTCTGTAAGTCCGGCTGCAATTGCTTCGCCCGTGTGATCCTCGGGAAAGTAAACCGTCTGGAGGCATAAGCTGACAAGCTTCCAATCTTGGTCAATAAAGTGGACTGTCAGGCTCAAGTATGGTTCCAAGGTTCGGCTTGACCACAGGTCAGCTGTGGTCGCAAAATATGACCCTGACTTCAGTTGCTCCTGCACCCTTTCCCTAACTTCACCGTAAAGTGTAGGTATAGCTGGCCGGGAAAAATATTTCCGGCCAGGGAGCTCGTATCTGGGGTCGATGACGGACATAATTTTCCTGAAGCCCACATTTTCTACCGTACTAAACGGCATCGTGTCCTTAGCCAAAAAGTTTGTGACAGCCTTAGTAACGTCTTTATAACGTTTAAACTTTTTGTCATGAGGCATGAATGCAGCGATCCGCGTTTGCTGCATCGGTTTCTCTTTTGACACAGCTGGTGATGGGGATGTGGGTCGCGGTGATATTTCAGAGACAGGTTGGCTTAAACCTTTATGATGCCTCATGTTCTGACTCTCAGAATATTCTATCGGGTGGAACTGCTTCAGATGGTGGAACAGATTTGATGTGTTCCCGCTGCTAGTCGGCACCACTCTCCGACACATTTTGCAGCGCACTGAAACCTGAAGTTTATCAGAGCTTAGATAGCCAAACCACTTCCATACCACTGAATTAGTCTTACCTCTCTTATCGACTATTTCGTCTGCTTTCTCTTCACTTGTGGAAGCTCGCTCAGTCGCATTTGTTCTGCGGTCAGGGGTACTCATTTTATAGCTAAAACTTGCCGTGTTGGAGCTTAGCTTAACACTGCCAAGCACTGGCTGCGTGCCTGTGGTTTACGTCATCACGCACGTAGCTAATTGTGTTCTGCTCATTCTCCTCGGCTTGAATACAACAAACTGACTCCTGCGCCCTGAACGTCAGTCAAATGTTTTAATGTATATCGAAATATTGGAAATGTGTTTAAAAATCATATCACTTTTATTGAAAAAATTTATATCACGATATATATTGATGTTGAATTATTGTCCAGGCCTACCCTATATACATACCTAATTTTTATTTATTTTTTTATTTATGACATATGCTCTACATGTTCACCTTTACTGTCTATGCATTTTCTCAGCCATTGTATCATGCATTTGTGGATTTTGCTTAACATTTTCGGATCAACATATTTGCTCAACATATTCCCATTGGTTCCTGACTTATTGGACACCCTGTAATTTTCAAACGGAAATGAGAAAAATGAATTCCCATTGGTTAATCTGGCTCATTAACGTTAGCGGGTAGTCAATAAAGTATGATTAAACAAACTAACGGACACGTTCATTTGATGTCTGGAGCTGTTAAATAAGGAATCGAAATTATGACTCCATGGACCATTTTTACAGCGGAACCATTTTTTGTGCAAAACATGTTATTTGACACTGAATAACATTTTTTGGAGTATTTGCACCATAATGTTCATAAATGGTGTATGAAAAAGTATGAAAAATGCAAAAAATAAAAATAGTCATTTGAAAATTCAATTCACCCTGTACTATATTGAAAACACATTAACACATTATTTGGTGTATTACTTTGTGAATTTAATTTATTTTTTAAATTATACAATCATTTCAAACCTGATGATTACAATACACTTCAAAAAAGTTGGGACAGTCAACTGTTTACCACCGTGTAGCATCACCTTTTCTTTTAATAACACTTAAGTGTTCGGGAACTGAAGACACCAATTGGTTAAGTTTAACAAGTGGAATTTTCCCCAATTCATCAATTATGCATTTCTTCAGCTGTGCAACTGTACAGGGCCTTCTTTGCCTTATTTTGCGCTTCGTAATGAGCCACAAATTCTCAGTCAGAGACAAGTCAGGACTGCAGGTAGGTCATGCTAGCACTGCACTCTCGGTTTACGCAACCATGCGCTTGTAATCCAGGCAGAATATGGTTTGGAGTTGTCCTGCTCTGGATGGCAGCATATTTTCTCCAAAGTGTGTACATATCTTTCTGCATTAATGGTGCCCTCACAGAGGTGCAACTCACCCACGCCATGGGCACGAACACACCCCCATACCATGACAGACGCTGGCTTTTGGACCTGATGCTGATAACAGCTTGGATGGTCCTTTTCCTCTTTGACCCGGAGAACATAACAGCTGTTTTGTCCAAAATCTATTTGAAATGTTGATTTGTCGGACCACAAAACATGATTCCACTGTGCTATTGTCCATCTCAGATGAGACAGAGCCCAGAGAAGTTGGTGGTGCATATGGACAGTGTTGATGTATGGCTTCTGCTTTGCATAGTGAAGCCTTAACTTGCATCTGTGGATGCAGTGGCGAATGGTGTTGATTGACAAAGGTTTACCAAAGTATTCCCGAGCCCATGTCAGGATATCCATTACAGACTCATGACGGTTTTTAAGACAGTGACGTCTGAGAGATCTGAGATTACGCACATTCAGAAGTGGTTTTCAGCCTTGCCCTTTACGCACCGAGATTTGAGTGGATTCCTGGAATCTTTTAATTATATTGTGCACTGTAGAAGGTGAAATGCCCAAAATCCTACCGATTTGTGTTTGGGGAATGTTGTTCTCAAAGTGTTGGATTATTCGCTGATACATCTGTTGGCAGATTGGTGAGCCTCAATCCATCCTTGCTCTTGAAGGACTAGGCCTTTTTCGGAGGCTCCTTATATACTATGATTAGACGATTGGTCACATTGCCATTAGTCCTGGGCGCCAACCGCCCCAGTCCCAACTTTTTTGGAACGTCTTGAATGAATCACTTTCAAAATAAATGTTTATCTTAAAATAAATAAATAAATAAATAAAAAAAATCTATGATTAAGTAAAACATCAAATACCTTGTCTTTAGACATTTTTTGTTTAAATACAACTCAAAGTACATTTACAAATCACTCCTCTTTGTTTTTATTAGCATATACCTTACTGTCCCAACTTTTTAAGAATTGTGGTTGTATATACAGTGAGCTGAGCTGTATGTGTCTTATGAAAACAATCTACAAATAAGCATTTGGAACTGGAAAATATTCAGGGGGTTCAAACCCAAATTCTGCTAGCTAGGCACCAAACAAAAACACTTTAGAGGCCAAAGTTTTAACCCGGGGATGCAGAGGAGTTCCCTCACTTCAGTTTTACTAAAGTCCAGTGAACAGTGCACTGCAGAATCACAATGACTCACATTGCATAAATAATTGCATTCATGTTTATCAGTCTGCCTCAAAAAGAACCTGTACACTTGCATAACAGTGCTGATGACAATGTGATAAACTGTCCTTGTATTCATGTTTTCCCTATATGATCACTTGATGCTTTTAGAAAATGAGTGTTTACACATGCACTACATTCACAATATATTACATCATTGTACCTTTCAAGAGCACAGGTTCCCTGGAGTACCCTGTCCTGCAAATTTTTTTTCTGCATTAACACATCTGATTCAACTAATCAGTTACTTAATAACCCTTCCTGAGGTGAAGTGAGTGTGTAAGAGCAGGGAAAACACTCAAACGTCCAGGACACAGTGTACTCCAGGAGTTGGGAACCTGTGTGTGTGTCCGAGGGAACCTCGCTCTAGCAAGTCACTAAGCAGATGTTAGTATCCTTTAGACGTTAGAATGCTTAATTTCCTTCTTGCTCCTTGTTAAATAAAATACTTTCGAATTTTGTAAATACTGATTAAAAAGCTTTGAGCTTATTCATAACATTACTCTACTAGTTAGCAACTAAACTCTACTAGTTTAGTTACCACTGACAAAACTGTCATATTGCACATCTATAGGTTTAATGTTTTCATGTTCAGTTTTCATGATAAAAAATATGCATATAACTATGTAAAGTCTGATTGTAAAGAATGTATTATTTTTCCATCATTGCTGCTGATTACTGTACATCGCATCAATTTGTCTTGTTTACACAACTCGTACTGAGTTTTGATAAATTACTATTATAGTGTACTCTTATTGCACTTATTATGATCTATTTTAATCATGTTTATGTTGACAGTTGCTCCTGGTTGCTGTTTATTCTGTACCTTGTGCTATGTGTAAGCATTTACCTGAGCTTCACATTATGTCTTGATGTACTGATAAAGAAACTCAGTTTGACTATTGTGAAATGTCACAGTTACACTTTTGTGGCCAATACTGGATACGAATTGGACATTATATACACAACATAGTAAATTTAAGCAAAACGTACAGTCAGATTCAGAATTATTGCCATCCATCGTAGAGAGAGGTAAAAAGTTTCATTATTTAACAGTGTTATGCCCAAACTATCACTTTAGAAGTTATAGAAATACAGTTGTACCATTTATTTTAAAATATCAAATGTGTGTGTTCACATACAGGTGGAAGCAGACATAAGAGAGTGACAGAAGAAATAGGTCACATAGAAATACTTATGACATTATAGCCACAGCTTGAAATTGTATAAATGGACCCCCGAGTAGTACAGAAACAAATTAGCCCTATCCTCCAGTGATCACAAATCCAAGAGAGCAAAATTGCCCGTGCTCTCTAGGTGGAACAGATATACCCTGCCCTAACAAATCATAGCGACACTAGCCAATCGTGAGCATCTGTGAACTCCTGCATGCGGAAACTAGGGATGCCCCGAAATGAAAATTCTTTGAGCCCCCCTTGAATACCCTATGTTGGGCCTATAACTGACTGCTGAAAGAATGTAACACTCTGTAGCCTACAACAAAAAAGTGCATTTAAAAAGTGCATTGACAAGAGTGCAAAAATGGTTCTATTCGGTTCTATATGGCTGATTATATTGGGGATATATACCGCTTGCGTCCCTGTACACCTTGCGGAGTATTATAGTACATACAGTATCGTTAGATACGTTGTTAATGTTATGTTCCCTTAAATAAATAGGTCTTTACCTGCTTCCGTACTGTACTCCCCTACGTCTCGCAACATGACAGAATACTCCGGAACAGAAACAAAACAAACGCACATGTCCACAGTAAACAATGTCATGGTTGTCAACATCTGAAGAGCATGCACTCATGCACATAGCTCGTGCATGCGCGCGCCCCCTCATCGCTCCAAGCACGCTGCCGGAAGTGGAGGTCATGAAATTTGCGCATCTCACTCTGGTTGCTAGGCTATTTGGCGCATCATCAAACACGTCATTGTTCGGTCAAATTTATTTGGCCTTTTCACTTATTCGGCCGAACACCGAAAGTGCTTTTTTAGCTATTTTCGGCCGAATAATTTCGGTTGCCAAACATTCGGTGCATCCCTAGCGGAAACAGGTGGATAGCACTTTCCTCAGAGCATGTTACACAGCCCTGTGATGCAGCATGAGCAGCAGACTCAAGAGGCAATGACTCAGAGGAAGCAAGTGATAGCCTTGTCCTTCTAGGGTTTGTAGTTATCGTATGATTGGGAGAGAATTGGCCAAGACTAAATATAAATGTAACTGATACATTTAAAAAACAAAAACAAACAAACAAACAAACAAACAAAAACGGTTGTGCTATGTGTTGAGCAGCTCAAGTGGTCATCCGTGTCTTCATGTTTCACTGCGCTATAAATAAAGGACCCAAAATTCCTTCATTGTTCACCAACATGAGAAAGATTAGAGCAGTGGTACTGTGGGAACAGGAATTGCTAGGGGATCATGAAGCATAAACTCTGAGAAAACGTGTACTAAATGGTACCACTCTTCATCACTGGCACATCTTTAGCCATGAGAAAGCTGGACACCCCTCTACCCCTGGCATGGTACCCCTCCTCTTTGGTACCTTTAAGCCACTTTTTTACTGCACGATACAACTCGGCTCACTTTACTTTCCTAAGCTTGCTTTTCCACTGCGGTTTAGTGCCGCCTCAACGTGGGTCCATTTTCCACTTATCTTCATGCAGGAATAATGTTGTATTATCGAAGCCCTGTACAAATACACGTTCAGGCCATATTCCAAATCCCTTTCCTGTTCTAGACCCTAAGTAGTGCTCGATACGACTAAATTACATTCAGCCGTGACAGGAGTGACTTCGATAAACACATGTTTGGAGATCAGTAACAAGCAAGATGTAAAAATCTAAGAAAGAAACCTTTGTTGTAATTTTATCTGTAATGAGATAAATGATACATACTTTTCAATTAATAGAGTATTACCGTATGCAAAGTATCTATTAAATGACATTTATTCAGGCACAATATAGCACCACTCGTTAAGGAGAATCCCTACTCCCTCGGAGTGTGGCTCACATTTAGTATCGGCTCGCTTGAAACCTCACCAAGTTGGTACTAAAAAAAGTACCAGGTACTATCCATAGTGGAAAACCACCAAAAAGTGAGCAGAGTCAAGCCGTACCGTGGAAAAGTGCCATTAGTACATCTTTTCCCTAGAAATGTCCATGCCATGTACCTTTACTCTAAAGGATAATTACAGTCCAATTAAGTATCTTAAATCATTTTTAAAGCAGTTCTTAGTCATATATCCAGGTGAAAGATGCATATTAAAAAAGGTACAAAAACGATTCAATCCCAACCTCAATATCTGGAAAACAACCAATCCTATAAATAATGAACCTAATGTGTTGTGTCTGTGGAAAGTTTATGGACAGAACGTTATATGTCTCTCATGAAGAGACTCAACATTATTGTACGCATTTAAATAATGTTCGTGAAATAAAACATCGCAGGGTTTGTGATGACCGTCCAGCTAACAGGTTATTAAAGGTGAAACATGTAGATGAGGTGAGCGAGACTCTGACCTGCCATTACGCTCCGGTGCAGTGTGCGCGTCCGGAAGCGGCACCGGGGTGCCGCTGTGTGTCCGTGTAGACTCCTCTCTTCCCTCTTGCACTCCTTCTGGTTTTCCCGGACTAGACAAGACAGGATGCTCACGATTACCCGCAGAAGGCACGGCCTCTCTGGGTGCGCAGTCCGTGGTCACCACATCTTCATCGCTTCCTTGTTCAGCGATGCGACGCGACTTGTTTTCCAGCGTCGCGCTGATTCTGGGTGTGTCTGCTTCACCACCGCTCTTATTTATCCCCGTGTTATTTCTCTCGGTCTCTTTCAAGCTTCTTTCACTCTCACTCGCATCTGTAGCCATGAGCGAGCTGGACAGTCGGTTTTAAAAAAATAGATAACAGCCGGTGAAGAAGCGCAGAGGGACAGGAAGCTCCAGCAGCACCCCAACCAAAACAATCCAGTGTGACCAGCTAGCTTATAGCCTGGCTAATCAGCCTGGAAATTATTCTTCTGCTCGGCCTACCAACTAATTAACTAATCATAACACTGATTTAAACAGTAAACATTTACAATTAATTTACTCAATAAGCAACCGACATGTTTAAATACCATATAATACACGCAGTTTCTGTTGAGCTAGCCTACTTTTCCGACTCTCTTCCTTCCTGCAGCAGGAATGTTGACACCGCTTCAGCTCGCTCTGGACTTCAGTGCTGACGGACAGGAACTGACCATTAAAGCACACTGAGCATCAAGCTCTCAATCAACAGACACATACGGTCAAAATATTAAACGGGTTCTTATCTATAAGACATTACTCAGTGCTGAACGGAACAACAGCCTCACTGACGCTCTCTCAATAGCACAATTATCGGCTCGACTGCGAAACTGCAAGGAGCCGCAAATAAAGTGTCCGGCGTTCACTTCAAAACAAAAGTCCCTGTGCTGTCCAAGCAACGCATATTCTCAATGCATCTGCAGGCATCAACACTTCAAATTTAATACTTTTTAAATAACATATTCAAGACATTTCCAAAAAAATAAATAAGGCCTGCACGTCACTTCAATCATGCTACACGATACATCAGCTATAATGGATTGTGTTCATGCATATACATCCATTTCTGGGTTTAAGTAAACTGTTGCAGGGTAATCTTCTATAGAGGGATATGGGAGACCAGAGCAAATATCCTTTTTGCATTAACATTTGCTCCAACAGTGAAAGAAAAAAAATTCCAGTATTTCCTTTCCATGACTTTTCAAGAGAGGAAAAAAATTATAGAGAGATGGACTACGGCAGTCAGAAGAGACTCTTTTTTTGTAATTTAATGCCAGGATAATGTAACAAGTAGTGTTATAAATGTACATAAGTGTTTGTAAAGAAATATATATATATATATATATATATATATATATATATATATATATATATATATATATATATATAATATATATATATATATATATATATATATATATATATATATATATATATAAAACCTTTGCTACTTTGTAATATTTCTTTTGCACTGAATAATACTTAATAATAATAATAATAATAATAATAATAATACTTTTTTAGTTGGAGGTACAAATAGTAATATAACAATAGTAATATATTTCTGACTTTATTTACTTTTATGCGTTAGACCTTGTGGCTTTTATTTTGGCAGAAACCCTCAGGATGACCTCCTTTTATTTGGCAACAGTTTTTTTTTTATTCACTTCTCATTAGCAATCAGGTGAAATGCTGTAAAGCTCTGCCCACAAAAATGTTTGTCCAAAATTTGTGCAAAATCTACCCTGCTGAAAAACAACATAGAACCCTTTGTAGAATTTGGTGTTAATGGTTATAATGGGAATTGCATTGGTTTTAATGGAAACTCCAACGGCCACTAATGGTCCCTGTTGGTCTCTCCTGGTAATTTGTTGCCTTCTATTGGTCTCATGTTATGTCTAGTGTCCATTATGTTATGTTATGTCCATAAAGACTGGTAATGGTTTTAATGGTTAGCTGATGAATTATAATGTAGTAGTTGTAGTGGAAACCATAAAAAGTTCTGTGATGGTTTCCATTGTTTTTATTGGCACACTGGCCTAGGTAACAGCCTCTAGGATAATTTGATAGGTTGTGTGGACTCTTCGTTCCCGGAAGTCCCAGTTGGTCACAGATGGAGCAGAACACAAAGAGTCGCTTAATGAATGGCCTGCCCCGGGTAAGTGCGGGGATTGGGACACACCCCAGATTTTAATGTTCAGTTTCATCACCAACGTGAAATCTAATGGTGTACAGCAGATGGCAGTATTGCTCGCAAAGACCTTAAACCCTAATAAGATGTATCTTATTCATCTTTGAGATGGATAGCGACTTTCCATCATGTCTCGGACTACATCTTTGCGTGCATTTTATTTTCTAAATCTGCTTGTTTTGAACCAAAGTTTTTGAGAAAATATTTGAGATTCAGTTCTGTAACTTGTTTATTGGTAGAAAGTGTAGGCCTAGCTTAAGTTTGCGTAATGAAGTTGGAAGGGAAAAAACTTCAAAAACTACAAACAAGTAGACAAAATCTCTCATGATCTTCAAGTTATTAAGGTGTGCTAGTAGATCACTTATTTGATCAGTAAAAAAAATGTCTGTGATGTTGCATTAGCAGCTAGCAAACATGGTCTACCAGTTTGACCAGTCTGACCTGTGTTTTGGCTGGCTGGACTTAACTGGATCTTTCTGCAGGCATATAAACTGTTAATGAGGATTCAGAATTGTAATGTCTTTGTGTTATGGTTTCTCACAGTGTAAACAAAATTAGAAGTAGAACTGCTTTTTATTAACTGAATTTAACATTTAGTCAACACTTTGTCGGTAATGTCCCTGCCGACTCTACTGTAATTTAAGTACAGCACAAACTCACACTTCATTTCACACTGAGGAAAATGAAGAAAGATCACTTAGTGTGCACTAGATGGCAACAGTGCACTAAGTTATTCAGATCCTGACCTAGTCTGAATAAGTTCATATACATAATTATGGATTCCAGCTGGTTCAGTATTAGTAGTCTGTCTAGTCTTTAAATATTAGGAATACGTGAATACGTAATTTATAAAACACTTAACTAGAATAAGGACTATTGTAACTGTAATCGAATTATGAAGTTGGCATCACTACAATACTTAATCTTAATTCATTAATATATATTTGTGTGCAGAGAATTTAACATCATTATCTCTTGTTCCAAAACACCAAGAAACAATTAGACAAACATGGGTGAAGAAACACTCTTTTTGTCTAACAATTTTATTTTATTGTTAATACATGATCATGAATAGCAGCTATGGGTATTAAACTCATCACATGTTTTCTTTGAAAGATTTAATTAAAATGATCAAAATGAATTGTGGAAAAATTACTGAACTTTTCCTACTTGAACTGAAGAGTTTTTTTCTGTTCTTTTCAGCAAAGTGAGTAGAAATGAAAAGGCAGGTGCATATTTCTTTGCAAATATTCTATCATCTTTTGATTTTTTTTTTTTTGCATGATTAAGTTTATGATTTATTATTCTTGTCTTATTATTAAATGAGCTTTGTTCATGCTGCATGATGAGGACTAGCAATTAGTGTATGCAAATGAGAAAGGACTACAGGAAGCTTTCACTAATTTCTTGACAGATGAACAAAGAAAAGTGCACACAGCTCTGGCGGCTGCACGTGTGTAGTTTTTCTCTTTATGTCTGTCTTTAGAACCATTATAGTAACTTTGCATTGCATTGTTACAATTCACCTTTGTGCACCAGTATTCCCTTATTTTAAAGGAAAGAAAGATTGTTTTTTAGTAGAGATGGAGGCATTAATGGTGACTCTTTAACAGTAGCTCTTTGCTAAATCAGAACGTTGCTCCATGTCTCAACTATGTGCACAGGATCATTTGGTATAATCTCTAATTAACACACTGCTATTTGCTCTGTCTGATCAAGCGGTCTCATTAATCCAACAAAATTGAAAGTTTACAATACCGTTTTATCTCTCACTATGATAATGTTTGCATTGGTTTCTTATTGGTATTATTCACAAATAAAAGCTGGTGTAGACTTTGAAGTTTAGGGTTTTGTTATTATGTGCATTCCAAGACTGGTGGAATTATTTTGGGTGCTTGATTGTTGGCCTTGTCTTTCTCATCAACTAAAGCAAATTTACTTACTGAAGCACTAATATGCTTTGAAGAAGCTGTAGCAAACAGTGATATTCTCAGTTTCATTTGTGGATCAATAGGAAAGTTAGTGAGAAGTCTGTACACACCCCTCAAACACCAAAAAACTCAACATTTTTTTAATGAAAAACTGAACATACATTACTTTGTCTTTTTATTGTAATGTTGATTTCGGTTATTGTGTTTCTGCAGTATAAATTAGACTACACAGTAAAAATGTGTGTTTTTCTTCTTCTATGCACCAAGCAGCCTCTTCTCAAACATTTGCAGCAGCAGAATTAAAGTGTGTATGTGCAGGGAGAAAACAGATTTTGGGTAGAATTGATTCACCTGATCATTGAAATGAGTATCAGATCCAGCTAATGTTATAAATGTTCCAAGAATCGAGTGCTGAAATGTTTGATCTTATTCTTATCTGGAACAGAGTGAGATGAAGTGAGTGACTAATTTATGAGGACATAACAAGGAAGCTATTAAGAAAACAGTTTTCCCAGCTTCAACTGACATCATGAAAGAACTACCAGGGGCAAGAAACCTAGTAGTTTAGTTTTTAAAGATTTAATGCCTAAATGTTTACAACTAGGGTTTTACCGTTCTAGGAATGCATCATTCAGCCTTTAATGTGTTTGTATGAAATACAAACTAAGAATAAAAAGGATTGAAATAGAATGCAATTTCTTTTTTTTACCATTCTTTTTGAATGAAGCTGTAACCCATTTGTGAACCTGTACAACGTAAGAGAATATCCAATTTCCACAAGTGGAGCGTTGGGAAGTGTTTAGGCTACTTGAAGTATATCTCTTAATGAGAAAAGGCGAGAAGAAATTCATGTGCATGTTTTATGCAATCCATTTCTGGGTGCCCATGAATAATGGTGTGTGATTGTGAAGCCAAAAAAAAGGAAACCATGGAAAAAAAGAGAGAGGAAAAGAACCTGGTAAAATATGTAAAAGATGTTAAATGAATATTTAAGGGAGGATGAAATATTTAACGGAAACAAATGAGCAAAACATTTAAAGCAGTGTGATAAATAATAGTGGGAGTCATAAGGAAAGCAGTCCAGTTGTTGGAGAGGGTCCTCAGAATTCTTGCCATGCTCACACTTGTGTCTGAGCCCAGCCTTGGCAATTTATTTATTTATTTATTTATTTTCCATATGGTAGTCGTTAGAAAGGTTCGACAGGTCTGGCACTTTGTAAAGGAATATTGGCTTTTTGTTGAGGGTACTTTGGATGGATGCCACAGGCCAGTCAAAATTTAATGCCTCAGTTGGTCTTGTACAAGTTCAGGGCAGGATGTTGGCACTGGCCAGAAGGAGAGATGATATTTTATGCCAGAGGACAGGACATCCTGTTAGAAGGCTAAATTAACTCGGAGCACTAAATTTCACTTTGGGTGAAATTCAGTACACTACACACTTATAGTTCTTCAAGTTGGTACATTAATGCAATAATATGGTCATAGTCTTTATTTATACACAATTCCAACTTCCAAGGAATATTCCTCTAATGCAGAACATATTTTCTGTTTTACCAGAAGCATTACACATAGTGCAAACAAATTTGGTGTCAGACCTGTTTGCAGTCTGAGGCATATTTGTATTCATATTCATGTCAAATGAGTCACTGTCTCTAGCTTTGTATCAGTGTAAATTCTAGGTTGACACTCACAGCTTAGGACAACAATGCTTCAGCATTCCCCATGAGCATTTTATGCACTGTATACAGTTTAGTGTTACACTTTTGGAAGAAGAAGAGAACTTTGTCGTATATACATAACAGTAGAGTGAAATTCTTTTCTTCAAATATTCCAGCGTGTTAGGAAGTTGGGGTCAGAGCTCAGGGTCAGCCTTGCTCAGTGGCAGCGACCTTCTGAACAACCCCAGAGCCTTTAACCAAAGACCCACCACTGCCCGAAGTAACTGGCCGATACGGGGTCACTTTAATACAAAACGTTTCAGTTTAATGTGTAGAACAATACTATTTAGCTAAATTATTTACATTTATTACCATTCACTCATTTCAAATTAGATGTGATCTAATTGTCTTTTGCTCCTGCTATGAGGTCTCTCTTTTTTTAATCCTGTCTTGAAATGAGCCAAGCCACCTATAGCATTTTTTCTCCTATAGCAGCCTTTAACAGGTGTTAAACTTGTATTTAAGCTGTGTGATGTCAAACTCATCACACACCTTATTTAAGATTTTCCTTTCTTTCTTTTTTTTTTTTTTTTTTGCCAGTCACTACACTCTTCTTTTAATTTACATTTTTTGAAGATCAGAAAATAATTAAACCAGCAAAACAAATAATTAATTGAGTCAATGAGAACAATTAGTTCAAAGACACCTTTGAGAATTGACTGTGCATAGTGAATTGGTTAATTATCATGCTACAAAATAATTGAGTGGCGCAAGTGCTCTCGCTGCTTCCTGTGTGTGTGTGTGTGTGCGCGCGCGCCGCCTGTGTGCGCGCCTGTGTGTGCGCGTGTGCGTGCGCGTGTGTGGGCGCGTGTGTGTGCGTGCATGCATGTGAGAGGGAGAGAGGGAAATCTGTTTTTTTTTTTTCCTAATTACATTTAAATTTACTCTTCACTGCAAGTTGAAGGTACTTTAGAGCACATAAGTGTATTTTGTTGACTATCATTTTATAACACTCTTTCAGTGCAGAGATTGATTTCTGTTTACTGTCTTCATAGTGTGTAACACAGGGATCTTGCATTGACCCATGACAAAAGTGATGCGCTGCCACCTGTGTTTAGCTCGATTATAATGCGTATTGAATGTTGTGGAACTAATGTCACTGACCTGTGTGCCTCATACATCTGAGTCTCTCTCTCTCTCTCTCTCTCTCTGTGTGTGTGTGTGTGTGTGTGTGTGTGTGTGTGTGTTTTGACAGCTTCAAGGGGCCTGCTGCAGTCATTGCTCTAACCCTGCCTACAGCCTGACATCATTACCCCTGTGACTTACAGCTGAGCTGCCCTGACTGAACACTTTTATTTCCCTCTGTGGTTAGCGCAGCGGACATAGCCCTTCACATTCTGTTAGTATGCTTATGGCTCTAACATAAGGATGAGACCCTCTTTCATTCGCTTGCCTTCCTCCATCTTCACCGCCAGAGTGAACTCTGGCGGGGGGGGGGGGGGGGGGGATAACTGCCTTCTTTAGTTTAGGCTTTGCTTCATGTGGCAGGCATTTTAGTATTAGGCTTTACTCAGTCTTTTTACACAGACTTTACTCAAAAATTCCCCCTGTGGTTTGATAATCAGCTCAAGTTTACTGTAAGCATGCTTTTAGTATTCCTATGTTTAAGTGGCCAGAGTGGTTAGTATTTGTATTACATGTGCTCTAATTACAGTGATCTTTAAATTCTTTAAGTTTTCATAATACCAACTCAAATACTGTTCAAGCTTGGTGGTGTAGTGTGACTGAATGCCTTACATGCTGCTTGCTCACTACATCTTTGAGTATTGGGAGCTGAAGAACTCCCACAGTAGTCTTTATTGGTTTATGAGAATGACAAATCTCAAACGTTTGGCTGCCTTGTAACTTTCTGCCTAATTAATGCAAAACCATAGTCTCCCAAAACCATAGTCATGACTCTATTGTCGCACCTTATAGTTGAGAGACTTTCCAGCTCACATTAACAGTCATCATGGTTGATTTTTATAATCTCCTTCTAGTGATGTTACAGTGGGCCGTACTGCAGGTATCCATGTTTTTGAACAGGGTTTCTTTTCCCATGTTTTCCCATTTTCCACGTTTTTCTCATTGCAATTATATCAAAGTAGAGCATTACAGGAAAACGTTTTTTGAAGAGATTAACGATTAATGACCCACAATATTATCTTACAGCTTATTATATCATAACCTTTATCATTACCTTTAAATACAGAATGGTTGGTGGTTACTGCATATTTAATGGTTTCATTGAATTCAGTTTTCACTGATATTTATATTATAATCCACAGTCTATTACATTAAGCTGTGCTTATTTTTTAACTAATTACTGAATCAAAACTGTAATGGACCTGAGCCCAGCACTGCTAGCAGGGCAAACAGCACAATTCTCTAATGGAGCATGTTAATTAAAATTAGCTGGTAAACAGGGCAAGTTGCATGGAATCAGTGGCCAGCAGCATGTGCCAAGTTAATGCCTGATATTCAATAATTATGTCCACTACCCGTAGGGCAGCTGGCTGAACCTCTGATCTACAGATGCCTCAGAGGACCAAGTGACTGCAGCTCTGACTCATTTCTCCTGCCATGACACCAAATGTAAGTGAAGGTGAATCTGTCTTTAATTTACAGGCCAGCCTGGAGTATAAACCTTAAGTCACATTTTACTGCTAAGATGAAACGCGCCTGCACAAACTGGAAAGACATACACTAGCTGTTAATCCATGAGTGGTGTGTAGTATTTTAACCCAAGCTCATGAAGCAGAATAACAGCAATGTTTGCCTCTAAAAGACAGCTGCCATGGCACACGTTTCGGATAGATGTGTATGGCTTCTTTCTTAAGAAATGAGTGTGCCCAAAATTGGACGCAGCAGTGTTTCCTCTTTGTCAATGCCATCCAAAAAGAAAAAAATAAAACAACACTTTCTTTTCACCGATTCAGCATTTTAAAACATGCTACTTAATTTCTCCATTTACGGCCCACGTAATTAAAATTTCCGGCCCTGCGACCTGGGATCATTCTGTAGGATAATAAATGGGTTGAGGGCATGAGTGAAGTAGACTCCTGTGTGCCCTGTGAAAGCTTGCAGCTCCAAACACTGTCAAGGTTAGCCAGATGCTAGCAGACAGAATACGGAGAGAGAATTTAAAACAATGAACTAAATCTTATATCTCATAAACCTTTGGTGCACATTAGGGTGATTTTATAAGGCGACAGTTAAAGCTTACAAAATATGTCTAAAATTTTAACATCTATATAGAATTATATAGGTATCTTTATAGTCTAATAAACTGTAAATTAGTGTAATAGTGAAATTAATCTATAAAAAAATTGTTATAATAATAGCAAAAAAATGGAAGAAATCTGGGTCGTCTTAACCCTCTAATGGCTTATTGAAACAAATGCACAGATACAAAACAAATTTTTAAATGCATAGAACCTATAATTCTGGCACATTGAACACAATATTTTAAACTTTCAACAGCCTTTTACCTGAACACTGTATGCAGAATGACCAGTATTCAGCTTTCTTCATTTTGGTTCATCAGTATACTAAAGGTGCATTTGGGATCCAAAATTATATATAGATTTGCATTCACTGAACAAAATCCCAAAGTTTGGGGACAAAAATGGTATGTATCAGAACGTGTGTAGCTTTGAATGAAGTTCTCATATTGAATTGACAAGCACACTGTCATTGGCTCACATTTATGTTTCTCCACTTTGACTCTGACTACAAATGTGTTTGAACTGTTCTTTTTGAGGGAAATCTATTAATAATCTGCTGCTTGTCCGCTGATCTGATGTGATCTGAGTGATGGCTCGGCAGCTAAACTTGCAGTTGCTCTATCATGAATGTTTTCCTAATTGCCAAGCATCACTCCAAATAAACGGCATAGGTGAATTTTCTCTATTTCAGCCCCTGTAGCTCTATGAAGAATTCATTAAATCCTGTACAACCAAACATTGCACAACCACAGAAATACTTATTCCATCCTTTGTGGAAAAAGAAATCTTTTCTCTCCGGTTTTCTGAGACCTCTCTCCATATTTCAAATCATACTGACCTAAAAAGCTTGATCAAAGACTGTTGAAACATCTCAGCCTGCAGCAAGCAATAAATTGGACCATTCAGTGTTTTTCCACCGACAAATTATTCTCCTGAGCCCTCACATTCTTACTAGCATCTCAATTAGCTGGGGACAGATGCACCAAGTATTCAGAAATATAATGTTTAATGTATTATTTTCCAATATTTTAACACCACTGTTCATAGGTAGAATAGAAATTCTTAATTTTGTGAAAATAATAACTATTTGCTACCATTTGAAGTTTGGGCTGCGTGTGTGACGGCGTCGAATCTGCTCCAGCTCGTGCTCTCGGTTTAAATCCCTGCAGGCTGTTCCACAGTGCTGAAGTGGCTTGCAGCATTTCTCCTTTTATGTGGTGGTTAAAAGACAATATTTCTCCTTTATCAGAGAGGATAGACACAATTCCCCTAGCTTTAACTGGAAGACATAATAAAAAGAAAGTTTACTGTAAAAAGAAAAGTAACAAACCTAACAGGCTGTGACAAGTCACATATTAACTCGCCTTTGTTTCCAGAGGATAAGGTGCATGTATTTTTTTAAATTAATTTGAGCACATATATTGTTGTGCAGAATTTTCAGTGTACATATCTGACATGATAGCCCTGTGTGTGTGTGTGTGTGTGTGTGTGTGTGTGTGTGTGTGTGTGTTGAAAATTTAATTGATTATGCTCTATATTATTATTATCAGTAGTAGTAGTAGAAAAACAGTTTGACCCATAATAATAAAATAATAGTAATAATAATAATAAAATCAGTGCATATTATATATATATATATATATATATATATATATATATATATATATATATATATATATATATATATATATATATTATAATAAGTTTATATTTAAATAAGTTTTACTATTCTACTGACTCAGATTTTGATTTAATGCTGTTTGATTAGAGCAGATTGTTAAGACGACTCAACCATACCTGGCTGTCAGTATCAGTTTCTGTTGTCTGAATGGTGAGAGACCCATTGTCCCCAGTGTGCTTGAGTAATGGGCAGGAAGAATAATCCCGTAAAGATGTATATGACATTGTAACATATAAGCATCAACCGCTCCCATCGATCACCACACCAATGACCCAAGGTTTCCCAATGACAGACTGATATGCTTAAATTCCTGTTGTTTTGGAAGAGGGCATGTCATATTAACCCTTGGAAATGGAGTTGTCCCAGTGCGCTTGAAGCCAGATTCTTAACAGTGACTGATCTGAGTGCTTTTCAAGCATCATTTATCACAGACAGCGCTCCAGCAGTGTGCCATGACACGGGGTTGTAACCGATCTTAATGTGTAAGAATAACAGTCATTGACAACCTATTAGAATTGTACAGCTGGGGAAAGCTAGTAATGGCCAACTGATTCAATGTAATTATAAAGAGAAAATGATGTCAAAATTTTAAACTAGCGAGGGCAGCATGAATTACTGGAGAGGTCAGGTACTTAGCAATAATATATCTATTCATTATACCTTTTTTTTTTTTTTTTTAAAAAGCAATCCTTATTTTTAAAAAATGAATGCATATTTTGAAGTATTTAGGTGTTGCCTGGTTTTAGGAACTATTATATGTCCTGTTATAGATTAATTCTAAAAATTATATATTATGTTGAAGCATACCATACGCACGAAGAGCACTACAGCTTATTTACGGTTAGTTATATTACTGATGTCATTCTTTATCGAATGATGGGTTTTATTGCATTTATCACACTTGGGAAACGAAAATAATTCAAATGGTTTATTTAATAACAATTAACGCACATTGATATGCATATTAAGTATAAGAGTGAGCATGTGTAAAGATTTCATTAATCTCATTTAGTGATTAATCTCATTTGTATTCATCTCTCCTTTTTCTTACTAGAACGTGAAAAATAGCATGTGGTGAAAGTCAGTAAATTTATATAGTGAAAGTCATTAATTATATACATAATACAGATGTCATCTGGAGAGCACTGCAGTACAAACAAACCATTTACCAGCCTGCAACAACAAAATGATCCTCCTGTCTCAGAGGTTAAGTGGAATGCCAATATAGTATTGACAAAATGTCATGTTCTTGCTAGAAGCTCTTATTCACACATGACGCTATGCCTCTTTATTAGGATACCGACACGGCAAGTGCAGCCAGACTCACTCAGGGTCAAACCATTCAGCATAGTGACAGGTTCAGTGTCGAGTGTTCAACTATAACATCTAGAAAAACACAAATATAGCTTATGTTTGTCTAAAATGAACGTTCCTAGCTTTTTATGACCTGGTTTTAGGTCAAGAAATGAAGTCGTGGATTGTCTGAGAGTGTATCAGCACCAGTCTGGCCATGCCCTGAGAATGACCCCTTCATACAGAGTGTCTATTGAAGCCAGAATGTCGTTCTTTTATTGTTCCTTTGTTCATTGTGGCTCAAAATACGGACGAGCTGCAACTGTCTTAGCTGCACAATTGCAGAGTGCTCCATTTCTTTTCAGTGAGTGTCTCTCTGGCCTTAGCAATATGCACAACCGTTGGATTTAACTGTGTGTACGGCCATGAGTGGGAATTGTCAGGACTATAACGCTTTTATAGCTTCACATTTGCTCAGTGGATCTGGGACTACCATTGCGCATAATTAACTACCAATGAAGTGCTCCCCAGAGTCAATCTGTCTGCTTTATTAACAAAGTAATGCAGTTATGCTTTAATTGGCCCTTTTATTGTTAGGCAAATTAGATGAAATGATAGACCACATGGTTATGGAAAAGAGACCATTAATGGTTGCCGTGTCCATTAGAATATGTTATCAAGGATATAATGCTGTGTGTTTCTTGATATGTTGTGTTTGTTTCAGCTGCTAAGCATTGTTGGTCCTCGATGCAGTGTGTGTAAATACCGTTGTTGGAACTATTTCATTTTTTAGCATCGTGTCCATTCATGCATTCGGAACCTTCTATAAAATACAATCCAGACTGATGACTTTAGTAGACTGTGTGTGTGTGTGTGTGTGTGTGTGTGTGTGTGTGTGTGTGTGTGTGTGTGTGTGTGTTTTGCAGTCTGTCATACCAAGGCAATAAAAATGACACGTTCCTTCTCCTCTTTGTCACTGCTGCTTATGGCAATGTAAAAGTATGTCATTTTATAATGGATTGCACCAGTTTAATACTTCTTCAAGGTCTTTTGTAAACTAAGTGAACTGAAAGGCAAACATATTATATCTTCCTGCAAAAACTTTACTCAAACACAGTTAAAAACTGACATTTGCTGTAGTTGAAGGTTCTACCTGAGGCAGAACCAGTTCTTTCACATGAAATAATGTCTGTTTTATTATTAGACAGTCAGTTGTTGTAATTTTTTAAACTGATTATACTTGTTCATAGTGACCAATTAAATGTTTTGTCGACTATGGGTGTGTCTAGAGGGTGTTTTTGATTTTTATGTGTATAGAAAGACTATCTATCTATATATATATATATATATATATATATATATATATATATATATATATATATATATATATATATATATATAAATATATATATATATATATATATATATATATATATATATATATATATATATATATATATATACACACACACACACACACACTATCTTAAAATGTCATGCTTTGTATACATGTGTAAGTACGCTGTTGTGATGGAATTTATATTTAGATATTGTGGTATATTAAATATATATCTATATTTATATACAACAAACATATTCAGTAGAATTATTATAGAATTTTTATTCGGTAAAATAATTATTCAAACATATTCTGAACCAGCTGATTTTGATTGCAGTGTCCTTAGGGCTTGCTGTTCTTTCAGGACTCTTTATTTCTCTTAATATAATGAATCACTTATTTACTAAAGGACTATTTTATATCTTAGTCTCAGTAAATTATTATGATATATTATAATAAAATATTATTATAATTTGTTTCTGTTAGCTATAGATTTTCTCAGAGGAAAAAATGAAAAAGAAAATCTGTAGTGTTTGCTTAATTAAGGACATCAACATGCCTAACTTGTATATATCTCCTCTTGTAAGCATGTTCAAAATTTGCAAAAATATCACAGAAGTCTCCTGGATTATGTCACTTATCATCAAGTTAATATTCCAAAAGTGTCTGTTTTTTTCACAACAAAAGAAGCCAAGCACAACCAGCATTTGGAAAATAGCTTCAAAGTATTTTTAAGGGGAATTAGCATAAGGTTGATAGAAATTTATTATTCAATATATGGACCCAGAAAGTTAAAAATGGAGAAGGAGAGAAAAATGGTAAAAAAATAAATAAATAAATAATAATAATAATAATTTTTTAAAAAATTTAAAAAAGGAGCAGTTTCAAATGAGACTCCAAAGCATAGCTCAGAGTAGACAACCACAGGCTTGAACTGGGGCTGTAAGGACATCAAACGCATTGCCTATGTCTTGAAGGGATACTAGAGGCTCTTTTTCCCATGGTTTCATACTTTGCTGCTGTAAAGCTTCAGAACTGAAGCTGAGAATTACCTGCAAACTGGGTCTTAGCACAAAGTCTCCTCTGTTTTAGGATGCATCATTAGTGTTGTGCTAGAGATGAATGGTGACTTTCTGCGCCAGTTGCTGGCCTCGAGAGAGAGAGAGCATGGGGCACGCTCCCATCCTGTCCCCAGCCTGCATGCTGACATTACCCTGGTTCTTATTTAACAGCCAGGAGGCCATGACCTGTAGTAGTAAAATTACAAAAGGGCAAAGAAAAGGAGAGGGGGGAAAAACAGCTTGGCAACAGAACTCGAATCCCATTCTCCCCAAAGAAATTAAAGGTGGTGATGTTTCAGCAGTGGTTCAGTTATCCTCTGTGACCAGCTAAATGTTATAGATACATACAGCTCTATCCTCCATCCTGATTCTGCATACTCGCCTGCCTTTGTCAGGACACAGAGGCCATGGTTGGAGGTGTCCAATTTTGCTGTGCGACCCTTGTGCTTGACACTTCAGAAGTGAAAAATGGAAGCTGTGTTTGAAAGAAGGTTACAGTTAAAGACAATGCAAGGTATATCGACTGCTAAATCATTGTCAGAGAAACTAATGATAAGATATCATAAGACAAGGGGATACCATGAAAGATAGAGTGCACTTTCTTGAACCTTAATCAACCGCTGTCTGTTCTCTCCCTACATTCATCTTGATTTTGCATAGACATGCACATCTTCTGCCCGATGCTGAATGGATACATCAGCTTGTCACGGAAAGTGTCACACAAAGCCTTATTTAAATTGTAAGTAGAGAGGCTCTTTGTTGTGCTCTTAGTGATGAATGGAAAGAAATAATCATGACAAAGAACACTGAGGCTGCCTCATCCTTCTAGACTTGAGGTATCCAGGATTCCCTGGGCAGCACTGACTACAGAGGGAATATAATGCCACATCTCTTGCGGAAATTTAGATTAAAGGCCTGTATTAGTCTCAGACCTAAGACTCCTGTGTGTATATAATTTGTCATTGCAATAGATGATTAATAATCTTAAAGAAATGCTCAAAGAAAAATTGGTTTTACATTGAGAAATAAAACCTTAATCTCCTCTCAGTGCAATGAGTCAAGCAACGGCTCATTAATTCACGAAAATAACATCGCTCCTTCGATGTGATGCATTATACCTGCTGAAGTCATTTTAAAAACACACATGAAGTCAGAATAACAAACACTGAAAGCTAGGGTACCCAAGGAGCGATGATGGTGGTACATTTTTAAGTATTTTCATCAAGAACAAACATCCCATGGCTCTCTGATTTTATTTGAGCCAAAACAAAACAAAATAACTTATATAGAGCATAATTATTCATTTCTACTGATAACCTAAAGCACCATATAACATAATGCATAATTCACTGTAGACACTGCTTTTGTCCTCACTGAAAGAAAAAAAAAATCTTTCTGCTTTACCTCATCTTCCCTGCCCATGATACACACACATATTCTCATAGTACTTCTACTCATTAGCCACACTGCTGGGGAGAGAAAAACAACCTTCACATGGCTGCAGGTGATGTGGACACAGGATGTTCAGGAATCTCAAGGACATATCAGCTCACCTAGATTAAACAACAGTCATTCTCTCTTGTTGAATGCCCCCGCTCCCAAAACTGCTAAGCCAGAGAGAAAAAAATGAGGCCCCGTGTGGCCCTGCTGCATGCCTTAGAAAAGAAAATGGAAGACTACTTTAGCCAGAAGGAGACACAGGATGGTGAAATAATCTTTAATCTCTGTCCCTCCCAGGCACAGGCAACACCTGTTATCCTCGCTGGTGTTATAAAAGGGCGGCACACAGCTTTGTTTTAGGGTCGGTAATTATTGCGCTAATTATTCACATAGGTGCTGGGTGATTATGGGCGCCTGTTCAGGTGAACAGGCATCCCGTTTGGTGCCAGATGAGTCGCCCGTCTCTCGGTTTTCTACCTCGCAGATATTTGACCTCTTGTGCTGTTTGCAGTCTGCACTTGGGGAGAGAAACAACAAGCAAAAACTTTTAATTGCTGCTGAGATACAGCATTTAAAGACATAAGCTTTGGCCATCTGTTAACTGTTTAGATAGGCTGGTGTTGTTTTTATCCTCATGTCTTACAGAGAAGAGGATGTGTTGTTTTTGTGTGAAACAAAAGAGCAAAGAGATTGCTTCTGTTTTTCCTCCTTTAACTGCTGCCCCCTGTTAACAGGTCTGACATTAGTATTTGCATTGCAGTTTTTGTCGACTGGTATTCATGAGAAAACACTTTTTGTTTTGGAGTATTTTTACTGAACATAACAAGCCTTTCACTATCATATTAATATTTAATGTATCCAGATTGTATATTTAATATGGCCTGGAGGGAAGATTTGGGAACCTTTCAATCAGATTTATCCATTGTTAGACTAGATTTGTGTCAACTGCTTTGAGGAAACAGTGAACAGATTTTTTTTTAACCTTTAACTTGTCATATATATATATATATATATATATATATATATATATATATATATATATATATATATATAAGCCAATTAATATTTGTCTGATTAAAAATCAGTCAATAAATATGAAAAAAAAAAAATTAAGAACCTCTAACTCCATTTTTATTGTCCTTGTATTCTAACTATGTAGGAAATACTATGGGAACTTATTAAATAACGTAAACTTAATTTTTTAATTGCGCTCTTACAGTTTCTATGCATACAAACTTAGAAAAAAGGTTCAATCTAGCATCTTCCTCTGGGAACAGTTTTATGTAGAAGCCTATGAGAGAGGGTTTCCACTTTTTTTTTAAAGACCATCCCAAAAACCACTGACAAGCCCATTTATTCCAAGAGTGCCTGAAGTGAAATTGTACAATATTATTTGGCAATGCTGCTATTAAGAACTCTTGTCAAGGTCTCAATTTCTCAATATAATTTTACTTTAATAAAAAATGTTAATAAAAATACCTGTCACATGAGCAAAATCAGCCATCTAATCTAAATCTAATTCCTCCACATTTGAAGAACACACATTGGATCAAAGGCTAAATGTGAATGAAAGCAACACATTTATCTCTTCAAGACTGTTTGTTGTAAATTGCTTTGTTTGATGGTGTTAATGTCCTCCCTCCTTCTTCACCGAGATTGCCCGACTTATAAATATGAATGGCTGCTCAGCTTAGCTGCCGCTCAAATCCCTTGTGGTCAGTTTTGTGTCATAGCTCAGCGCATGATGAAGCATTCAACCCCGCTGGTGTAAATGACAGTGACACTACAAAGCTGAACAATAGAGACAGACAGGAGCTCATTATAACAGCGCTGTTAATGATGAACAGCAGGTCAGTCTGTACAGCTCGCATAAACTGCAGCTCTAAAGTAGATATGTCAAAACTTTGACCTATTTTGCTTGTACTGGTTAAATGAAGTAGTCTGTTTTTTTTTTTTTTGTGATCAACCTTTTACTTGGTTTTATAAACCAAAATCAAGTATATTCATAGACTGATAGTATATGTATGCCAAAATAAAAGCAAATGAAAATAACTGAGAGAAAAAGCTAGTAATAACCTAAGCTATGAACAATCTGTCAGGGGATAACTAATGCTACTTTGTACATGTGCAGAAATACATTACCTACACATACTGTCAATTATCTTCTCCATCTCCTGTACATTGGTTAATGTTTAAAAATATCAATTGTTACCAATTGATACCGACTGTTGATTTTAGCCCCCTAAATTAAAGCAGTGGATTGGTCAAGACAGGCAATGTCTAGGAAATCGGATAATCACAGATGTTTTTGATAGACCTTTAAGTGGGAACCATAGCTTTCTTTGTTAACTTTTCTTTAATAGAACTGTAATGGATTTGTAGAGTGTTCATTGAGGAGAAATAATCATGGGTTTGGGATCCACACCTCTATAACACCAAGGGTATTATAAATTATTATAAATTATCAATTAAATTAATTATATATGAGTTATAAATTATACAAACCATACCTATTGGTTTTTTATGTTGGATCATTCTGATCTATCATGGTGCATGATGTTACTGTCCCACTCCATGGGACTCCATAAAGTTAACTTTATTGCCATTCCTCTCATCACAGACAGATGTAATGTTTAGAGTGAAATATAGGTCTCTCAGAATGATGGTTCTTACACTTGAATGTTGGACATGATGATAAGTGAGAAGCACAATGGTAGTGCAAAATCAATAAAGGCTATAAGTACAGATAATAGACTATGCAATAAACGATACACTAAACAATATAGTTAACAGACTAAACACTCCTTAAAATTCCTTACTGTGTTTAAGGTGATATTCTTTGTTGATTTTTATTGTGTTAGTTTTAGCAGGTTATGTTTTTTGTAAAATGGGTGAATATGGTACTGTATAAGAGTATAAGAGTGAATGTTGGTGTTTGGTGGACACGTTTGTCCACTCTCTAATTTACCACATATCATACTAGATGTCCAAGAGAGCTTAGCCCCAAATACCTAAATCACTCTGAGGAATTGGAGTTGTCCAGAGATGAATGTCTCTCTCCATCCTTCAAGAGCAGGAATATATCCCCTTCCTCTAGTGTTTTTGTTCTTTTTTTTCTTTTCTCTCATTCTTTTCAGCCCCAAATCCACAGCGGTATTAGGAGTAAAAGATTGCTTGCTGTGAATTTAAACCCACAGACAGCCTTGAGAAAAGCAAAGTCCAATGACAAACGTAATTCTTCAAGGAAGTTCGGAAAGGCACATGCAGGGAAATGGAAGATAGCAGCAGGGTTTCTTGGAAAGGTCAAGATTTGTCTGTCTGGAATGCCCAGCTCAAATATAAATGCTTTGTAATACCAGTTGTGCTGATTGCTTTACTCTCTAGACAATGTCAATTTTGTGGAAGGAGTCGCAGATTAAGTTGCAGGCATGTCAAGGGCCCTTGTAAGTGTGGAGTCTTGTCAGAGAAACAGGTCCTAAAGCCCATGCCTATTACTGCACAGACCCACAGGACAGATGTTGAAAGCTTAGGGGGGCAATGGAGAATAATAGCACATTAAATTCCTAATGTCTCCTCTATGCCGCATTCGGGCAGAAAAGAATTCTCTGGTGAGCTAAACACCTTGTTCTTTACCACCAGACCCCCTACCACCACCCACATATCCATTCTTCCTTATTTTTCTTTCCACCATCCATGCTTAGTCCCTCTATCTCTTTTGCTCTCTCAATCCCCCCTCTGCCTCTTGAAATCCTACCCCCGAGCTACACACCACACACAACATTTATCACAGGCTTGACCTGTTCAGATGAGCGAGAGGATACAACGGGCTAATGAACTCATTAAAATTTGCGTACATCTGTGTGTGCTGTGTGTATGCATATGCGTATGCATGCAGGTGTGTATATTCACCCGTGTGTGTTTTAAGGTGTAATGTGTATATGGACAAATGGGAAGTAGGGACCGTTTTTCTCAGGATTCATCGGCAGGAAAAATGGGAGTACGATGCAAGACCATTAGCCCCTCCTCAAAGTTCAGATTGTATGCATCGGTCTTGTGGGATATGATGGCTGTTTAGAGAAGTGATATATATCCGGGATGCTGTATTCCTACGCAAACCGTAAAGCTGACAGAGATAAACATATTCAGCAACTCAAGGAGGCCAAGATCACGTTAATATCAGTGTGCTGTATTTAAACACTTTAGCTTTGAAGATGAACTTGACTCTCTGAAGTGACTGGTGTATTTTAAGCTAGTTGGTATCATTTTAATTTGTTTTTTTTTTTTTTTTTTTGCAAAGGATGTACTTGGATGCTCATTTCTGATTAAATAGTGTTTCTATATTAATATGAACTGCATGACAAGCAAAATTCAGGCCCATTTAATCGATTAGACATTTCATTAAATTTAAAAATGGAGTACGTTTTATTGCATTTCCCTGATACTTTACCGTAATCCTGTAGCTAATGTACACACACACACACATACACATATACCCCACCCCCAATTTAGAGGACCCTCACCTCACCTGAGGCTGGATGTACAGTGTGCTGAACAGAGAATGGGGTAAATCACACTTTGGTGGTTAATTAATCTTCTGTCTAGTTTTGATGAATGACTCTCAAGTTGTCTTCTGCTATGGTGTGTTGTCTCTCTATTCCCGGGGTCTTGTGTGGACAGAGGCTGTGTGAAAGTCAAAAGAGGGACAAAATGTAGAGAGCTCACATACTCTGGCTTTGTTTTGGAAGTTTCTGGGTGCTGTAATAGTCGATGGAGCAGCTGCTGGTGTCCCCACCTTGTGTTACACTCCTCAGTCTCTCTCAGCCCAGGGTATGTTTGTCAGATTTGACAAAAATGATTTGTTGCCAGTAAAAATAGAGCACCTTGGGGGGTAAATGCATTAGTGTGAGTAATTTATTGTTGATATTTCTGAAGATAGGTGCTTAAGCGATCTTAAACATACCAACTCTAGTTACACATTTGGAATTCATCCGAGTTGATTTTCTGTAGAGCAAGGTCATGATAATGGATTATCCTTAAATGCTTAATTACCTGATTGTCACAAAATAAAAGTGCAGATGTTTGTGCCTTTACATATATGTTCTTCAATCAATTTTCTTCAGTCAAGTTTCATCCCTTCTTTCTTTCGTTCTTCTTCTTTGTTCAATCTTTTTTTCTTTTGCCTTAATTAATCTTTGGGGTTTGGCTTTACTAAATTATGCAACCTTATAAAGTTTGATTGTAATATTATATAAATTAAAAAATATATATATTTGCTTTTAGTTGAGGTGTCTCTGGGGAATAACTACCCTTAATCAGATGCAAACAAAAACAATTATGCAATTTGAGCATAAAACACGGGCATACATTATTTATCAACCCAACATACAGTTCTCTGTGAAAATTATTGACAAGCTGCACAGCTGAATGAGGATGGGAATATCCATGGTAGTGACAGTTGTAAGTTTGGGATAATAAACTAAACCCACCTCTTAAATCTTTAATGGACCCTCACTAATCCCCTAGTTTAACAGGCGGACCCTCAGGGAGCCTATGTACGGTGTTATGGTGCAACACAGAAGCAACAATCTCCTTTGATTCAGTTCTTTGATCCCTTCATTTTGATGCTAATTTCTGGCAAATTTCAGCATATGGAAATTGAAACACCTTTTTGTACTTGAACATTCTCCTTGAATCAGTGTGATGTGTTTTACATCCTACTAGCGTGGTTAGAGCAGTTAATTTAAAACATAAATTGCATACTTTTCTTCCCGTATTTGGTCAGCAGAGTATCAAAGCATGATGAGCAGCACATAAAACCATAAATGCTACAGCTTATATAGCTGAAATGGACAATTTACAAATGGTCATAAATGACCAAGACAGTAAGTAATATCCTGTCTTGGCATAGTTAGCACGTGTGAAACTAACGAGCTAGTGAATGGAGCAAGTGGTGGCAGATGGACTGGAGGCGTGGAGCTGATTGGATGAGCCGGATGATGAAATTCAGAGGCCTCACCCAGCCCATGGACTTGATTAAGCTAATCTCATCTCTATCAAAGCATTGCAGGGCTTGTGGGAATGCTATTATTCATGGAGCTGGGGTAATTACAGGCAGGCAGGCGCTCAGGCTAGTGCACCAGCCAGAGAGTGGCAGAGAGTCTGGCCCTCAGGCCTTCACTCCTTCAGGATACGCAATGGCTTCTACTTGAAAAAGACTTTAATTGACGCGAATGCAGCAATATATAGTGCATAACCAAAGATTTAAAGATACAAGTACATCACGTTGTTGAAAAGATGTTTTCATATTTTACCTGAATCATTTTTAATTTCCTGTATAATATAGCTATTGCTGGGCTTATACAGTATTTAGGGATGTATCTGTACCATTTTTTCCAGACCAACTATGAGTACTTTTTTTGGTATTTGTCAGTAATGATACTGACACTGAATTCCACTTAATAATCAATCAGGGATGTCAGTGAACATTTTATTTAGCTATGTTTATGTTCCCCAGTTTAAATAGCAGCCATAAAATTACACATTTGTGTTCATACACTTAGGCTCCTATACTTTTTTTTTTTTTTTTTTTTTAAATAATGTTAGCAAGCTTTAGTAACCTTGGACTGAGTAGGGATGCCATGGAGAGCAGGGTTTTTTTTCCCCACTTCTGTACAGCTGTAAGTAATGTACATTTTAGTTTTAATTGCATCAGAATCCCTTGTTTTTAAATGACTGATCATTTCAAATGGCTTATCATCAAATACAACAGCCAATATTTTCACTCACCTAGTGTTGTCTGCAGGCAATTTGTTTCTTGCTTAGCTAGTGGTTGCTGCAGTGCTGGCAGTGAACTCTTTGAACTGATTTCCCCTAGATATTTTCACAGGGCACAGTTTGTAGTCTAATTTGCTTTGATTGAGTTCCTTAATTGTGAAATACATCCAGATCTAGCTGTCTTCCATGTTGTCACATCAGATACAACGTGATGCATCACATAGTATCAGATGTTGGTATCAGCATGCTATCGGAATAATTCCCAATACCAGTGTCAGTATTGATGCATCCCTACTTACAACACTGTATAACATTCTAGGTAGCACATTTTTACACATATAAGCAAAAGACACCCATCCATCCATCCATCTTCTATACCGCTTATCCTTACACCCTGGACAGGGTGCCAATAGATTGCAGGGCACAATCACATACACACTCACACACCCATTCATACACTACGGACACTTTAGACACGCCAGTCAGCCTACCATGCATGTCTTTGGACTAGGAGAGGAAACTGGAGTATCCGGAGGAAACCCCCGCAGCACGGGGAGAACATGAAAACTCCGCACACACAGGGCCACGGTGGGAATCAAACCCCAAACTGGAGGTGTGAGGCGAACGTGCTAACCACTAAGCCAAAAGACACCCAGTGTCAACAAAATCATTAAAAGAGGAGTCAACTGTCTAACACAGGAGACATGAATAAACTCATATCAATCTTCCATTTGTCATCATATCTAAGATTGACACATCATATCTCTCTCTCTCTCTTTCTCTCTCTTTCTCTCTCGCTCAGTCTCTCATATCACACTGTGATGGATTTAATTAAGATTAAGTGCATTTGTCCTCATAAATTCACTTTGACAGTGTTGTCTACTTGTGTGGAAAGCTTAATAGGAGGACATTGCGAGGTTTAGAGATTACTTTTATTAGATAATGTATAAAACAAATATATTAAAACCGCCTGAACAGAAAAGATTTAGTGTGTGGGCAGATCCGTAAGATTTACTGTGCTGAAATCTCTGAGGTCCTTACACAGATAATTAATCTACTACGACAACATGCATATTCATGTGTTAAATTCTTTTTAGGATATATTTTTAGGACAAATGCTTTCTTTGTATACAACGGGAAAATATCTTGTTAATTCATTTGGAATTTAAGTGTTGAATTTTAGGTTTTATGATGCTACAGCAACTAGTCATCTGCGTGCATCTGTAAAATGCTTTAGAGGTGACGCACCATATGATTATATAAATCTCTGGGTGCTTGTGTTCCATTTGTTTTCTTAGTGTTATTTACTCTTCATGCAAATAGCTAACACAGCAAACAAGATGCTCTTTTATTGACTGTTTTGAATCAACATCCATATCCTGGGGGTGGTTATCAGTTAATTAGTGAGATACATGAAATTACATTTTCATACAGTGCTGTATAATCTTACACTGTGATTTGCAGGTTCTAAAATGTCATATGTACTATGAAATCCATTTTAATATGGTGCAACACCAAATATGAAAGAATGACTTAATTTTACATTTATTACATTTATTTATGTCTACACTTGTCACTCGTTTTTTCCAATCTGCATGATTTTTTTCTGACTATTACGTTTTACTTAGCATTCTCTGAGAGAAGAGTTTTATTCTCTAGTCTTTTCAGATAAATGTGAGATGGTTCCAGCAGCTTCACGTCTCCTGCTCCCTAGTGTTGGCGTACCCTGTGTGGGGTTGGATTGTGGTGCTTTCTCCTGGAGGAAAGAGAGAGGATATGAGTGATGGCAGTACATAATTAGATCCTGGAGTGTGAGAATGTCTTTTGCCGGTGGCCAGTGCTGTTTCTGGCTTTGTGGATCCACTCTGGGCTGTGTGGTCTTTGAGCTCTGCTAGCCTGCAGTCTTGGGGATGTTTTCTAGCTCCACAACTGTCTCTGGAGACCAGCATACAGTCATTAACAACTGGCCATGGAGCTAAGATCTGAGTAGACAAGTTGGATGTATTCAGATCTGGAGAAAATACAGTCAGGCATTTCTTTTTAATGTCTGTTTTGGAGTGCCAGTATAGAGTAAAGTCAAAATGCACTGGAAGATGAAGGAAGATGGAAGTTGTGTTTTGGTGGATGTTTTCTTTAGATGTGGCAGCCATCAGCTCAAAGAAACCCCTAAGACAAAAAAACAAGTTGTAAATCCGATGAAAGGCTCATACAGATTCAACCCTGCATCCTAACTTGCTGGGTTTGTTTGCCTCCCACGGGGATGTTTGCACAGAAAGGGAAATGAACAAAACATGTAGGAGAGAAAAGGAAATATGTACCTGAGTCTTGATTGTTTGTCAGTGTTCTTTTTTATTAGATTATGTACTGGATGGTTTTGCAGTTTGGTAATTACATTGCAGTTTTTTTCCTTTAGTGAATTGCTTTAGGAAATTGGATTGTGACAAGTCTAACTGTCTACTTATGGATTTACTTTGACTACAGTTAATTACATATCATTTATCATAGTGCGCTTTATCGCTGCAGTTGTTAGATGCTTCTAAGTGACTGATGCCACTACACTGACTATTATTTATTTGTTTCTTTCTCAGTAATGTCATAAGAACCTACTTCAACATTCATATCTGTGGTCAAAACTATTTTGGACACACACATCCCTACCATCACCCTCTGTGAGAAGGACTTAAGTGACGCTCTCCTTAGTGTGCAGCTTAAGTAAATCAAATACGACTATTAAACCTGGTTATTAAAACAGTGTCCTCTTATCCCCCCTTTTCTCCATCAAAGCACAATAATTCTGATTTACACAGTTTAAAAACCTCAGCCATATTCCGCTACCTTCCCAAGGAGATCGAGTAATTAAATTGGTACTTTTTACAAGTTGTACTCAATAAATCTGAATAAATTAACAAGGCATTACTAAGACTGCTACATTAAATTTGCATAGTGTGTTTAATGAATATGCAACTGCAAGTGAAAAGGTCTGCTACTGTGAACCCTCTAAATTAGCATAACTACTTCCAGCGTGTTTCTTAAATAATGCTCTCATTTGCACATCACTGAGTTGGCTAATTCTAACTTCAGTCAGGGTAGCCTTGTAATTAAGACTCTTGCTTTAATTTTTAATGAAGTTTATGTTATATCAATCCTGACAGTAATGAGGGGGACATGGAAACAAAAAGGCTGCTAATAATTAAATTCACAAACCAGTTCTAGGGATAATAATTCCTGAGGAGGAATTACATGACTAATTATCAATTAAATATTCATACTGTTGCATGGGCTGGCTCACTTAACTGCTTGTCTTGTTGCCAGGACTGCTGAGATGCAAAATGCCTTCTTTATCGCCACCTTGACTGGGTCTCTGTATCTTTTTTTTTGTACATGATTAATCATGTTGACACTCAAAATGAAATGCTTTTTCCTGAGCTCATATATTGAGCTGTATTATCAGAGTTGGTTTAGCTCCTGTAGAGATTCATTAAGGAGGTTTAAATACATACACACAGTAACGTTCAAATGCATCATATATGATTCTGTTGTATAGTTAAATTATGTCATATTCGGCTTTAAATTAGCAATCGGATGTTTTTCTCATTTTTCAGCATTACTTTACTGATTTTATTTTCACCTCATTATATTTAGAGCCCTTTTAATTGATAATGACCTGCAGTTAAAAGAAAAAAAAGAATGTTTAATTCAAATGTGTACATCAGCTCCATGGGAGTTCTCATACATCCAACATGATTTGATCAAGTATTTTCAAAGTCTTGAATAAAGTCTAGACCTGCACTCTCACCCAACCTCAGGATCAGACTTTGGTCACTGGTGTGAAACAGCAACATAACCCACTGCATCTTGCAGAAACATGATTTAATGAGGTATTTGATACAATAGTTATTTCTTCCTGTCACTGCCAACATCCTCGCAAGGTTTTATAAGGTAAATGGAACACAATAATACTACATGAATTGATCACACTCACTCTAAATAATTCAAACTAGTCATTAGAAAGTTGTTTAAACATAATTTAGTATAAGCAATGAAATCATGTTTTCCTTAGAAACCAAATATTTTATATGTAAACTACATGTAATGTGTTTTTTCCCCATGTATAATCTTTCAGATACTAATTTAACTAAATACTTTATAAAGCCTGGCTCTTTCAAAGTATAATACATATGAATTTTAACTGTTTGCTTCCTGTTTCTGTTTGAAATTACATGTCACTGCTTGAACAGCGCATTGTATTTGACTTTTTTTGTTGACATGCTGCACATCTGATCGCTCTGATTTTCCCATCATTATGAATCACTGAAAGCCCCAGTCTTTAGTCCCAGTTGCTCTTTAAAGACAAAGTCAGGTTTCCATAATTAAACTGGAGTGTGTCTAATTAGGCTTGGCTTATCAAACATATCTGTGTCAGCCAAAGCATTAGTGCCTGTCTCAGCACATACTAGTACACAGTAATGGTGCATAGCTAATTGCTACATGGAGGAGGCCTGATTTCCCTCCCGCCCCATTTTTTTTCATTTCTTAATGCCACTACACTTCTTTTGACCACAGGGATGATGTTTAATTTTTTATTAAAACTCATCGTACCACAGCTCTGTTGAATGCTTGATTCTGAATGGTGTTGATTAATTTTGTTACAGCAGCTGTTATTTCTGACTGTAATTCTAATTATTTACTTGTTCTAATACATTATCATTTCTGTAGTAACAACTTTCACAAGGACTGTGTAATTTGTAATTGATAATGTGAAGTTTTCATTGAGGGAAAACATTTTTGGAAGGCGTCTCCAGTGTCAGTGCTTTGTAACAGGTAAAGCAGCTCTTTTTTATTTATTTTTCCAGCACAGGAAAATCTTCAGGTTTCTCTGTAACATCACAAGCTGCATTTTTTTTTCAAGATATAGCGAAAAGAGAGACATGTGAGGGAATGACAGTTTATGGCTGCTATAGTATTACAAATAAACAATTAAAAAGTACAACGTATCATAGTATTCTGTACACAGTACAATGTGTAACTTGTGTCCTGCTGCATCACATCACATCACTTCACACTCGTACTGATTATTTACTACAATAGCAAATCTTGTTTTATTCCTTTCTTATTTCTTTGACAGTATATCTGACTCTAATTGCAGTGGATGTTTTGTTTATTTTCTGATTATAGCTTATATACTCCACTTGTATCAGAATAGTTGGCTACTCCTAACACATTTCATGCTGGATGGTAAAGGATGGTTACATTGACTCGAGTCATCCACTCAAGTTATTTGATGTCTGATACTCTACATCTAGAAGATCATATATATTTAGAAATTGTGCATTTAGAAATTGACATTTAATTGTATTTTTTAATATTATTATATGACCACAGTTTTTATCCTAAGTTCATGTCAGTGTTAGTACAGACACAACTTGCTGATTATCAGAAAATTATTTTATTTTAGGAGATATGCTCTACTCCATTCATTTTTTTTATGATCTTTATCAAATAAGCACCATAAAATGTTAATAGCTGTGATATCTATATAACCATGACACTGCATTTTGCACATATCAGACATGCCTTGAAAGTTCATTAGAATGAGGTACCCAAAATAACACCTTTAAGAGGCTATAACTAGACTCTAACCAAATGTTTGTTGGCCTCGATGTGTACCAGCAGCAACATACTTAAAAATGAGACCACAGGTCCCACAGAGCTTTCTGAGAGCATGGTGTTCCAAGCTGTTATGAGACATTTTTTCCTGCTAATTTCCCATATTTATTATTAGTTTTACACTGCCATAACCTATTTTTAATATTCCGTAAGAAAATCATTCACTACTTCATACAAATGAAGATGTGGCTTTTATTTTTGCCATAATGTGTGCAGTCTTCTCTGTATTAGTCCATCATATTGCATGCATAACTATACAAAATTATCTTGTCATCATTTTTTACATAGAAATTGCAGTGAGGGCTTTTAGCTTATATTACCACTTTAAGGGGTATAAATTTAGGATTTTCTGTCTGTTGTGTAATGTGTACCATTCAGTCATGTAGTTCATCTCTTTTCGTATGCACCTTTTTACAATACTGATTCTTTTCAGCATCATTACCTTACTAATAGGTCAGTCAGTTATTCATAATATTAAACTGAATCCACAGTAATCTGTGCTCACACATGCATTAGTGAGCTGCCACTCATCAGTCTCCACAGATCCTGTGACACAGTAATGAAGCAAAGCCCTGGTGACTCAATTTAACACTGCCAGACTCCTTCAGATTATAGTAATTACTTCAGTAACTGGTTAATTTCCACTGCACCCCCAAAAAGGGGCTCTCTTTTTTTGTAATCAGCATTCATTTGGTTAATAACCAGTTTAATTGGCTTAATTGGACCAATTTGCGAAACAGTTAAAGGCATAGTTAAACCCTGATGTGTGAGCATCGTGGCTGCTGTTGTGATGTCTCTTTTGCAGTCTGACAGTGTTTAAAAAACTGTCATACTTACCGCTGGAAGAGTATTCATGGTCTGCAAGTGTTTTAGACATCTACTCATTTATTCATTAATTCATTTATTCATCTCGAGTAAGTGTAAGTGCAGGAATACACCCTGGGTGGGATGCCAGTCCAACACAGGGCACCATGTGCACACACACATTCATATACTCATTCTCACCAAGAGGCAGTTAAGAGAAGCCAGTCCTTCTACTGGCATGTTTTCAAAGGGAGAAACAAGGATTCTGTACAGACAGTAGCAAAAGCTCAGGATTAAACTGAGAACCCTGGAGCTGTCCAATACACGATTAACCCCTAAAACATCCAGGACCAGTTCCCACCTCACACGTTTAACTATATACAGACATTTCCTGTTTAGTTTCACTGTAGTAACTGAAAAAATCATGGTAGTTAATAAATGATATGTTTTACTTAAATTTCCAGTTTTCCAATATATTTGTCAGAACATTGATTACCTAGTGTAGAGCTCCTTCACTGCTCTGCTTTCCCCTTCATAAATGTGGTTTTCTGACAAACGGATCTACCACCAGCTTTCCACAGGTGAGCTCAGTTCTGTGCTCTCTCCCACTACCCATGACTTGTCTGTTGCTAAGGTAACAGGTTTTTGAAAGTCAATTATTTGGGCTCATAATGGTTTTTGTCCAGACAGGGGAATTGGACATTTCCCTAACTATTGGAGTTAGGCCCTTAAAGGCGCAGTGGGCCACAACTCAGACCGAGACGCGGGTATTTTCTACTATCCAGTGGCACTTGACATTTTGTCAGATCTGCGCGCTCTGGTTTTCTGCTCATAACCCCACGAGAATGTTCCGCTGCTGCACAGCCGCTATGACATCTCTGAGGATATTGTAGTGCAAATGGTATTAAATTCTACTACATATAAATTTAGAACTTTATTAGAAGCAGATTAGTCACAGGATCCAAAAGGTGTGCTTCTGTGCTTGGATAAGAGATTACAGTCTGAGAATGTAATGTCCTTCTCAAGTATTATTGGGCTGGATGTTGAATTGTTTATTCCATATAAATAAATGTGCTCTGTTTTCACAGTCCATATTAAGAGCCAGTGAACAGTCCAAATAGTGAAATAAGCACTAATGTATATATGGTACTTTTATTGACTCACATAAAGCTACAGTGTTTATGTGAAAGAATATAGTATTTAATATTCATTGCTGACTGACTTGTGCACATATTTTCTTTTTAGCACTGTTGGTATTTTTGTGATGCATTTCATCTATACCATTTTAAATTGGAATATAAAATGGCAAATAGAATTCTGACGTTAATTTCCAATCATTGAGCCAAAGAGATTTGCACCCTCTCGTTACTGTTACACTAGGCAATTTAGATACTCGCGGCCGACCATTTCGTTATGTGTGTAGCAATTAGACGAATAGACCGTACATCATGATTATATTTAAAGGGGGAGTAAATCCATTGAACCATAACCTGTGATTGTATCACACATAAACCGTAAATAGAAGATATCTTGACCTTTAAGATTGCCTATTCAAATTGTGGTTGTTCAGTGCCGTTTTCATCTGTTCTTGTTATTGGGGCTCTGGCACACATCACTAAATAGTCTCACCATAGTGGTAAAGGGATGAAGAAAACACTTCATATCTTTCTATACATTTTATGATATCCATGTCTTTGTGCATGATCACTTTTTTTTTTTATAACTGTAAAAGAATAATAGTGGCAATAGTGTGTAAGAGACATTTTTTCAGAATCTATCTTTACAAAATAATGTATAGTATATTTTGCCATCATTCTGTGTCAGTGTTTGTTTGGATTTCAAATGAAAGTCAACTGGAATATGGCTGTGTGATTTATGGCTGGTCTTTGGACTGCTCCTGGTCCTCTCTTAAAGAAGAATTTAACAAGGGGATGGGCCTCTCTAGGACTACTCTGTGGGGGAAAAAAAAAACCTCTCATGTAATTAATTAAACATGCACTAAGTGGTTGACCAGATTAATTCATCTAATTGTGTTCAGGTTGGTAAAATGCATAAGGAATTAATAAAAAGTGTGATTATGCATATGTGCACTGCATCAGCTTGTGGTAACTAGAAAATCTGTTTACAGCACTTTTTTTCAATCTTCAATCAGATTTTGGACTATCCCTCAACTGAAGAATACTTTATAAGCAGACATTGTTGAGTGTTGTTTTCTTTGTAAATTCTCACATGGAAGAAGACCCAACACTATAGTCACTTCCTCTCTCAGTGCTCTTGATTAGATTTTGCAACTGTAGTAACTGATGGAGTGCACTTCATGAAGAGTTTTCTTTGCAAAGCAATATGACTTTGCCTTTATAAGTAATGTATGCATTGGGGCCTTTCTCTGGGTCAGACTGTAAGAGGCATGATGGACCACTAGAATAATTAAACAGGACGAAGATGCCTTTAGTATATGGCATTAACTATTGGTATTCTTTAACATGCCAGCTTGATACAGCTAAGTCAAGAGTGAAGTAAGTTTCCATATGCAAAGGTTTATTAAAGTGTACAAATCCAAAACAAACAAAGTCCGATACACAATGTACTTTGATGAGCAGGTGTGACACCCTGGCTTTTGATTAGTTCTGGATTAATACGAGCTTTCTGCATTTCTCATAGCACATCTCGTTACTGGCTCATGTTCTCTTGTCTCCTTATTAAACAAATGAATTAGTGCTTGCAAAAGTGTCATGGATATTACCTTGCAGCAGGAGGCATGCAGAGCTGGTCAACTCACGAGGGTCAGAGGAAAGCCTTGTCATGCTTAGTTGACTGTTTGTATGGCCTTATTAACGGCTTCATGATTTACTGGGAGGCCCTTAATTTCACCCTACTGTGGAAATGCTGCTAATTCAGAGCGATGTAAATCAAAGCCAATTAAAGTATTTGAATGTCTGTGACGGGCCCTAACAGCTTAAAGTGATACTCACTCATAAACATAGACAGCAGTAGACAAGGAAATAAGTGGATAAGCCAATGTTAGTGCTGTAACTATTACACAAGTTTCACTTTGTCATAATGTGCAAAAACTCCATTATCATAACTCTAATCGTGCACTGACTTTGACACTTTGTCTTTGAGAACATATGATTATTATGAAAATATCAGATTAAAGATTTAAATACGGCATTTAAAATGTATGTGGTGGTCTGGGAAAACCCATCATACGTTGCTGTGGCTTAATTCTGGCAAACAGACAAAAATTATGAAAAATCAGCTTTTAGACAAAATCTTTCCTTCTGGTTATCTTCCTGCAAAGATCATGTAGAATAAGAAGCCAGTTTAACAACCCAGCAGTGACAACAGTCTCTGCCTAAATATGTCCAAAACCTTGCATGATTTCCTCACACATTAAATGTCAGCCCTGGATAGCTACATGTCAGACATTACAGACATAAGCCATGTCAGATGAATTTGTGAATTTTAATCATTGACCAGCTGTCAAAATATCCATGATTCTCCCACTGCTGTGGAATTGGACTGGAATCAAGTCTTTAAAATGGTAACCAGTCTTTAAAATGCATTACTTCTGGTTGAGATACATGCAAATAGAAACACATTTCATGTGAAAAGTCAATATTTCACCCTGTGAAAGGCTTTCCCAGGCCGTCACCTATATAGTACATCAACAAGACTGGAATTACCCAGTCTAGGACATTTCAGTTATGCACCCACTTCTTGTTACTCTCCACAAAGTCCTTTGTAGTGATGTGTATCCATGTAGTAAACTCCAAATTAGGTGCTGATGTGTGGCATGTGAGTGTGATCTTTAGCGGGAATGAGTGGTGTCCTGGGAGAATAGGTTGTCCCCAGATACAGGAGATAAAAGCCTGGTCCCAGTTGGCTAAGTGCCTGCTCCTCATTATCAAGGTCTCAATGAAACACACAAGCCTTAAAGTTCCACTGCGTCATTGCCACTCCTGATCAAATTAAAAGGGTTCATCATCAGATGAGGCCATACTATTTACTAAAGTGCCTAAAAAGAAAGGGTGTGATGTTAAAAAAGAAGCCCTATTGGTGTGGTACAATGTGTTAATACAACCTTAAGAAAATGTCTCATTGACATTGACTTAAGGAATAATGGACCTGGCACAAACTGTACAAAAATGCTAAATTGGAGGTTGTAATCTTAGCATATGTGTAAAGGAGACTAGGGTTTGCCAAAGGTTTTATGAAATGAATGAAATTGTTCTTACAGCATTAGAAGACTCTCTTACAAACTCTTAGCACAGATCAATGTGTAATGAGGTGTAAATTTAGTGTTTGTTGTGGATAACAAATTTAATTTGTGTGTATGTGTGTGTACAAGTTGAAAGCATTCTAACTCGCTGCTATGAATCTCTGTACGCTGTTCATTAGACCACCTCCTATTTTACACTACATCCATTATTATCCATTTCAAAGCCCACTTTCATGGTTTTATTCTCTATGAAATCAGCCAAGATCCAATAAAACCACTCTAATTCATACATTTTTCACACAATATCCTCTTTTATCTTTTTTTTTCGTTTTTGTTTCATTTTTCAAAAGAATAAGAATATTTTATGGCAAAGATGACTCATTGCATGGATTTTAATCAGCTCATAATTATTCACTAGCACTTCTCTGTACAGGATTTGAATGTATTTCAGTCTATTAGACCTGGAGTGTCATCTGATGAGCTTTGTGCTAACTTTGAAACCATCAGTGCTGTCAGTGTCCATGATCCTCACACTATACTGCATGCTATAATGCTGCCTTTCGTGCCACCACATTTGAAGCTTCTCTTATTGTGCCAGCTGTTCACAGTGAGAAGAGCTATTTTACAGTGAACTGCTATCTGTCAGCAGACTGAGCAAGGATAGCTCTTTTTCAGGAGGTGATCAGTGTCATCCATCACCAAACCTAAGGAGAGCACCATGACTGCAATGAATTATGCAGGCGGGCAGGGCCGGGAAGTCCCCTTGTTCCCAGTCACACTTGATAGCCCAAACCCTGAACCCAGGTGAAGCACTCATCAGTCCTGCGGTTTCTCTCCATATGGACTCACTGAACTGGGAAGATTCGAGAGGCCTTCCAAACCATGTTAGCAGCATCTTTTAGCAAACACATCACACATGCAATCACAGTTATCGATTTACACACAGCACATGCTCATAGGCAGGTGCCGCTCAGTCTTACACTGATGCCCAGCTGTGCCACAATCTGTATCTACTCTGTCGAGGGGTGCCAGATGTGTTTGCCTGTCACATGCAGTCTTTCTCTTTCAGTTTGACACTTGTTACACTGACATAAAATTGAAATTAAGAATGGGACAACAGTGTTATTTATACTGTCCACAACTAATGTCCACAACAGTTATGTGAGTTACGGAACTTTCCATGGTACTGAAGCCTCTCCTATTTGAATTTCTATGCTATAAATGATATTTCCTGGTGCTTTATTAATACATAATATGTAAACAGGATTAGTCCAGGTGCATATGTGAAAACTAGAATGATTTTGTAGGTATTATTATATTTATTAATGGTTCTGCCACTGGTGTTAAAATCAGTATGACTTTTTCCCTAATGCACCACACAGTTACTGCCCCCACCTCATGGCCAAACTAAGGAACTGCTGCTTACAGAACAAAACCCATAAACCGGCAGTACCACAGCTTCTTTTTTTTTAAAGCTTATCCATTGTTGACTTTTAACGTTAGGATATTTCGCTTGTAGGCAAGCTACACTAGAAATGAATTTACCTACGAAGAGAGAAAAAAAGAAAAGGTTACTACTGATTTTTAGCATTTTGTAAAAATAGACAATGTAAAATGTAAAATATATTAGTATACAGACGACTTGGGTCCCCCCCCCCCCATGTTCGGTACCTTTGCTGCAGTTTCTGGCCAAAAAAGTGGTTAAGACAAATGAGTCTTGACCTGGCTTTTTGTAAACCCCCCCTTGATGCCCCACCGTCCCACCCCATGCTCAGCTGAGACACACTTTACACCTGATGTGCTGTATAATGAATGTCTAATTCGTGTAATTAGTCCATTAAGTATAATCCCAGCATATGTTGGCCATGCCCTGGAGGCGCTGTTCTCCCAGGTACTTCGTTTGATGTCGCCGAGAAGCAGCTAATTAATTTTACATGCATACTAATATGGGAGTCGCTATATGGGCCAGCCCTCATGTTTATCCTTCTAACCTTTGTGGGAAATGAACTACATCACACCTACAGCACAACGGCCAAAACGACTGGCTTCTAGACGCGATATCTATTTGTTTTTCAATCATATATCAATTTTCCTTTACATTTAGCTTGGGTAGGACTGGGTAGGAGAATAATAATCTGCAAAATAAGACATCCCCCTATCTGATAATTAATTGCTATTCTTCTGAATATTCATACATTTCCTTACAAATTATGCGTGTAATTGCGCTATGATCCATCGCAGGGGAGAGGAGAAATCGCCACAACCCTTTAAGAATGAAAGATAAGAGCAACTAACACTTTAGAGACAAATCCACGTCAACTGGGTTTAGAAGTACATTTTACAACAGTTTACACAAACAGTAGTATTTATCAATAAACAAGCAAAAAACAAATAGATCAGAAGAAGAATACTTTCTACTTTAATATCGCGCTTTTCATTTTTCGTCAAGATTCTCAATGTTGTACATAAAAGATGAATGAAGAGAAATAATAACAGCCCACAATTGTATGTAATACATACATAATAGCCTACTACTACTACTACTACTACTAATAATAATAATAATAATAATAATGATAATAATAATAATTTACATTACTGCAGGCCTATTATTATTATTATTATTATTATTATTATTATTATTATTATTATTATCTGCAGCAGCAGTGCTAGTAGTAGTAATAATTTTTCTATATGCCATTTTACCTTTCATTTTTTAAATAAAATATTTTAAGCCTTGGAAAGTTTTGGAGCTGTTTTAATGCTGTTTAATGAGGTGTTGTGTTCCTCTGAGTTGAGCTCTCCTTGCCGGGTCCCTGATCTGTAACATTCGAGTCATCTGTCCTCGGGCATATGGGTGGTACACACTTCCTACTGCTGGTATGCCGTCTGACGAGATTGTTTTGCTATCATTCGCCACAATATAGAACGAATGTGCTCACTCCTCTTTGAGAGGCATTTGTTTGGCATTGTGCTGGCTTAGTGGCCATGGAGGGCAGACGTGTGAAAGTGGCTGTTTGATTCCCCTTTTCATCCCCGTGACCTTATGCTTTTGTGTCCCGTCGCCCTGGGAATGTTACGCCTCACTACTCGACTTTGAGATGGTTGCAGAGAACGCCTTTGTTTTTTTCTCCTCTTTTTTTTGAACGCACACAAAATTCTTATGGCCTACCCGCAACACCTACCTACACACACACACACACACACACACACACACACACACACGTACACGTTGTAACTTAAGGCCGGAGTCCTGGTTCACAAGTGCAGCGCAATTTGGCTTAGCACAGCTTTTGTTCAGCGCGTACAAATGACCAAACTCACGCCAACTTTGTACAGTTGATCTACTGCTGTTACCCCGATTCCCAAGTTCTGGGATGACGAAGAGGAGGAGGAGGAGGAGGAGGTGGCAGGTGAGAAGGAGGGTGGCATTTTCAGGGTGTAGGCAAAGTATATCAAACCTTATAGACAGAAAAATAAAAGCAAGTGCATAAAAAGCTTAACAAAAAAAATTAATTGCTCAAATGAGTGTAAATTGGTTAACTTTTAAGTTAAGGGCAAAACTGTATGAGTTGTGAGTTGGGTGGTCTGTCCTCACACCATACTGTTACACTGATACTGTACTGTGCCATTGCTGTAATAATGAAGTGTGAACACATTGCAACCGGATTTAACCGCTTGTCGATAATATATCATATATTACACACACACACACACACACACACACACACACACACACACACACACATATATATATATATATATATATATATATATATATATATATACACACATACATATATATATATATATATATATATATATATATATATATATATATATATATAGTGTGTGTGTGTGTGTGTGTGTACACACACACCACACACACACACACACATACACTATATGTATGTATGCGTATATATATATTCATGTGTGTGTGTGTGTGTGTGTGTGTGTGTGTGTGTGTGTGTGTGTGTGTGTCTTGAGAAGATATAATGGTGAGACTGGTGTGAAGTGGCAGGTTTATTAAAGAATACTTGCTATCTCACAAAAGGCTTGGTTTGATCGACGTCGCCAGGACTGTTTGGAAGACTTCTTGCGGAAAGAAAAGCCTGGAAAATCGGAATCCTTTGGCCCTTTTCTGTCAATACACAAACAGGGGAATGACACGTTAAAAGAGTTACTTCATGAAGAAGAGAGAAAGAAATTGTGACATGTAAAGAGCACCGTGCTAAAGTCGCAGCGTGGAGCTGACTTCCTATCCCGGAAAGTGGAAAGTGTTGTTGACACGGAGATTGTGTGGCAACCCAGGAAACTATAGGGCTTTCCCTTACTTTCACCCTGTTTTGTAAATATTAACTGCCTGGTCATTTTTTTCTCAGGGCTTTTATTGTTCAGACTCCCCAGTCACCATTTGCAAACTGCTACTACTAAAAAAAAATGCATCAGAAGAAACCTTGTATTTTATCTTGCAATCACTTGGGTGACCGATTCTGTTCGTGATCTGTCAGAGAGCTGAAGGGTCGCATTGTGGATTTATGGAAGAACATTTGCATAAATTATGAGCAAATCCGCAAGCGCGTGTGTGGTCCCCCGTATTGCAAATCCACCAAGCGGAAAGGTGGCCCTTGGTGAGCTCTGAAAAATAAAGCTTGAATGGCCATTGCTCAAAATAGGCTTCCATTTGGTTTTCGCATTCACATAATTGACTTATGGATATTTTATACAGTTTTCGCAACGGCACCCTAAAGGCTTTATTTGCATTTCTGAAGTACTTTTCAATTTGTTTTACACGAACATAAAGGCTGCCTGGCATCATGAAGTTTCGTTTCAATGAGGGTTTTGTGTTTATTTTGTATAGCTGTTTGTGCATTTGCTTTTGCGCAACATAATCACGCATTTTAAACCGTAGGCAACCAACCAAGTTCTGTTCTTATCTCAAACTTTGTTAGAATATTTAAAAAAAAAGAAAAAGAAATTATATGCATAACATTTTAGAATGACTTTTTAGTGTTACAGGGAAATATATTGGGCATTCACCCCCCCACCCCCCCTTAATTTGCAAAGATAATAGCATGTATTGTCTGTTTATTGTTGCTGATTAATGTGTTTTAGTCTTCTGTGTATTCTGCAGTTCGGATACTTTGTCACTTTACATTTATACTGGCTTTCCATTCTTATGTGAAGAGGTTTCTCGAGTGCTCGTGTGTTGCGCTTAATATTGTGGGATGTGCATGCGCATTTAAAACAGAAATAATGAGCCTCTGTAATATTTTAATATCGATGGAGAGATTAGGTCATTTTAAATAGCACACATTTGCAATTTCTGCTACATTAATCAATTGACTTTAACTCCATGGCTTTTTTTACCAGCTGCAAATAATGAGACCTTACCACTTGTTTGAAATAAACATTTCAGACATGAGCATGCTGTTGAAAATATGGTTATAAGATTAGGGGTATGCGGCTCATGCGGTATATTAGATAACTAGACAAACAACTGATTCAAATGCAAATACACCGTATCTCCTCACGGTACAGATAGTGTCAAATTTGTTTGTCGGTGCAGTTGGCATTTTGCTCCGAAGAACCTTTAACAAAGTGCAAAGCAAAAGTCATGCGAGCTCTGTAGTGACAGAAAACCGAAAAAAAAAGTAGCCGTAACAATACAATGCAAACTGAGAGCTAGTGCCAGCCAATTTCCATGTCAAACATCCCATTGCTTAGTAGCTCCATTTGTACGCGTGAATTGCAGACCAAGCACCCTGCAAAGCCCACAGAAAGGTTAGCGCATACCTTCACACACTGTTACTGGGTGCCATCGCGGTTCAATTCCGGTTTGCCGAGCCTTTTCACCCCCTTTGCTCTGTCTTCAAATGGAAATGATTCCTATTGGCCCAAGGTGTCCGTGTAAATAGGTGTAAATGAAACCAGATTATGCCTCTCTCCCACCCACCTCTCCTCCTCCTCCTCCTCCCATGGCGATTGTCATGTGATAGCAAAGAAGTGGCACATTAATGAAGCACCGCGCCGGGGGTCTTTTCTGCTCATGTCACCACATAAAACTATCAGATGGTTCGAGGAAGGCCATGGAGGCAGGCACTTAGCTCACCTTATCAAGAAAGAAGAGAGAGGGTATCTCGTCTATTCGTCTGACTCGGCAACAGGAAGCTGCTCGCCATTTGCTTATAGGCTAAAGCTTACCTACAACTCGTCTAAAGGGGCAGACTTGTTTTTTTATACGAGCTACAGCAGTGCAGCTTCACATCAACAGCGAATGCTGCAGCATCGGACTCCCAACTTTCAGCGCTCTGAAACTTGGACAAGCGACAACCGGTAAACTGCTCCTTTTCTGTTGTTTTATGCTCTTCCATCGCTTTGAGATTTGTTAATTTCGACACTCAGACCTAATTAGTTCGTTCTCTGAAAAAAAAAAACAAAACAAAACAAAAAAACAAGAGGATGCCTCGCCCGGGCAGAAACACTTACAGCGACCAAAAACCTCCCTATTCGTACATCTCTCTCACGGCCATGGCGATCCAGAGCTGCCCCGAGAAGATGCTGCCCCTTAGTGAGATCTACAAATTCATCATGGACCGCTTCCCCTACTACCGCGAGAATACACAGCGATGGCAGAACTCACTGAGGCACAACCTGTCCTTCAACGACTGTTTCATCAAGATCCCGCGGCGGCCGGATCAGCCGGGCAAGGGCAGCTTCTGGGCGCTGCACCCGAACTGCGGTGACATGTTTGAGAACGGCAGCTTTCTTCGGCGCCGCAAGCGCTTTAAGGTGCTCATGTCGGACCCGTTAGCACCGAGCAAGCCGTCGGAAGCTGCACATTACCTGCAGCAGCAGCATGCCAAGCTGCGTCTGAGCGCGCTGGCCGCCACTGGAGCGCACCTGCCACATGTGCCCGCCTACAACCTGACCACACCTCCGCCGTCCACCTTCAAACACCCGTTCGCCATTGAGAACATCATCGCGCGCGACTATAAGGTGCCGGGCGGCCTGGCCTTTTCCACTATGCCCTCCATGTCTGCCGGTTACCCTTTACCCGGTCAGCTCGCCACAGCCTGGCCGCACATGTATGGCGCGGGAGCTCTTGAAAGCGCTGCGCCCATTACCGTGGCAAGCGATTACGGCGCATACGGCGTGCCTATCAAGTCGCTGTGCCATGGAGCGCAGAGTTTGCCCGCCGTGCCGGTGCCCATCAAGCCGATGCCCCCGCACCTGCCCGCGTTTCTCTCGAACTCTCCACAGTCTCTAAGCCCCACATCCCCTCACACGGCAACCGGCCAAAGCAGTCCGGCCAACCCGAGCGACACGCTGAGCGGCCCGGCTACTCTGCAGTCAGTCGCCGTGCACTGACGCGGGCCAAAGTTGACGGAAATTTTCCGGGACACGGAACTGGAGGCCTGTAGACAGCTTCACGGCTACGTCCGAAACCTCACACTACTGTACTAAATACAGAATAGTGCGTCACCTGAGGTTTCATATAAGTTTATTACATTTATATAATTGAGTCTTGGATTTGATGCCGTTTTCACAACTCCTAATCTAAATCTACTGTCCCCAGTCTATATGAACACAGAAGGTTTTAGTTCACATGAAAGCACAACTTTACAAACACGCAAAGTTGTGGTTGGCATGGTGGGGTTTTCTGGGTTTTGCATTTATCGCTTTTACGCACCAGATAATCCTGTAGCTTACTATAACAGGCGTACTGCTTTTGCCATATCGCATTTAGTACGGCAATTTGCGGTGGAGGACGTAGCCAAATACCTTCTCCAAAGTTTAATTTTTAATCTAGCCCTTGAAAAAATTTACCACAATGTTAGCCTACCGTTATACAATCAAGGCAAGAGCTATATCTGTGTTACAGTGATGTTAATTTATGTGTACGTGTTTTGTATGTTGCTTTAAATAGTTTTCGTCTGACTACACCAACGGAGTACAGATAGAGGCTTTTTTTCCGTCAAGAAAAAAAAAGATTTTAACTCTGACATCTTTTCTAATTGGAAGAACGTTGGCTAAAAATCTAATAATAATGCTGTCTTTCTAATATCATAATTTTAGTGTTAATAAGGTGATTAGTCAGGACAGACAGTTGAACTGACTTTGGTTTATACATTTCCATCTGGTGTGAGCACCTTTGGCAAACTTTGCAACAAACTTTTAAAATCTTATTGAGTCTGTTAAATTAGTGCAGACGAAGATTTACCTGAAATGCTCTTCGGTAAAACTGTACCACTAAACAACAAAATTACCAACAAAACTTTTTATTTTTCATACAAAACTATATCATCGTTAGATTTTACATATGGGTCTGCACATATTGAAAACTTGAAAACTACATTTAAAGGTGAGGTAAAGGCGTATATATGTGAATAATTGCAAATAAGTGATATAAATTTGTGTTAAATGATGCACTTTTTAGTTCGATGTTTTAGATGATCTCTATTTTACCGGAGATGTTTTGTGGAGCATTTAATTTAAAGCCGTGATGACCATGTGTATTAAATGCCGTAAATTTGTAAACTTTTTTTTTTTTATGTTCAGATGTAAAGCATGCATTTTCGAAACTTTGTGTTGTTTTGCTGCAAGCATGCGAGCTTTTAAAAAAGTGTGCAAAAACGTCTGCATTAAATTATAAACTTGGTCATCAGAATATTTTTTCATTAAAATGATACAAACCTTAAACATTTTGTTGTTTCGTTTTTTTTAATCAGTTTTGGAATTTGTTTGATATTTTTGCTTGCTCATAAATGATTGCGCACTATTTCTACAATTTCGAATAGGAATTATTATTATTATTAATATTATTATTAGTAGTAGTAGTAGTAGTAGTAGTAGTAGTAGAACTGCGTTTACAAAAAATCCATAATTACATCAGATTTATTTTCACAATAATGATGTTTTGACAACTCGCTCTTTTTTCCTCGCTCTTATTTTACTCCTATTCAGACCTCACATGCTCTGAATCTCAGCACACATTGGCATTATTCTGTAGGTTTTTGGAAAAGGCGCACTGAGCTAAGCGTGCTGAATGAAGCGCGGGCTTGATTAGGATGCACAGAGCTCCTGAAGGAGACCACAGCGCAAACAGCCTCTCATTCATGCCGCTCACTTTCACACTCGTTTACACATTGCATTCTGCAAATGTACATATCTATCTATCTATCTATATATACTCTTTAATATCGTTTGTAATTGCGGTGGTGGTATTAAAACCACGATGGAGGCGCGTGCATTGCGCACGAGCACGAAAAATAATTTCATTTTTGTTTCAAATATTTTTTTACAAGTGTATTTCACCGGTCAGGTGAAATGCAAATATAATTCATTTTTATTATTGGATGAATTACTTATTCTGTTTCGCCTAGATAAATTAATTTCGTTGTTTTCGATTATTAAAAAAATCTAACCTATTTTTATTTTCCAGTTGCTAATTTGTTTCCCCATTTTCTTTCACTTCACGCTCGTTTAAAAAATAAACTAACACATTTTTTATTTCATTCTATTTATTTTTAGATTTAGACTAATCTAATGGCTAAACAGTAAGGAACAGGTGTATTGTTTGCATCTCCGCCCACAGAGCAACAGCCTTCTCCGGGATATTAAGCAAATACATTAGAATTCCGTCACTTTATGCAACTGAGCTGATCAAATAAAAGGGTCTCTGGCCACTTCATTCACTCCCATTCAGTTGAATAGAAAGTGCAAAGAATTGCAAACTTAGACTGGGCCACCGATGTAGATTTAGCCTTTTTTCCAAAGAGACAAAAAGGCTGATTTCTCACAAACACATAGCTGACTGGGGGACTAGGAAACGAGCTCGGAGAGCCCTTTGGAATTTAAATCCAACCCCTCCCCCTTTAGACTGTGTTTGCACAACACTGCAAGTTGCTGGGTTTTATTCTTATTCTTATTTGTGTGTGTGGCATATCCTTGTTTACTCTGTGCTATAGTAGAGACTGGGGTGTACATATGTTATATTTAAAGAGACAAAAATAAGTAAGTAAGTTAAACAAATACGAACAGATAATAAACAACCAAATAAATAAATACTACATTTGGCAAAAATGTCAAACAAATAATGTAAGCATTTCGTCAGTCTAAACCTGGTAATTGACAACGCTGAATGTATCTGGAATGATCAATTATTTTGTAAATTACAGTTATAATCATCGTCAGCAGGAAACATGATCAAATCCTCTCAACATAATTCACTGTTTAAATGCCACTGTTTAAATCAGAAATAGCCACCAACCTTGATACATAGACAATTAGCTTACAGCTTGAAAATCTTTGTATCTTCCAGAGCTCTGAGCAGGGCATGTTGTGTCCTAGCTTGCTTTATTCATTAGAACAGACATGATGTGTGTTGTCTAATCAAAGACAAAACTGTTGTTGTGTCCCTCCCTACCCTCCAATACTACAAAGAAGAAGGTCATCTTGGGCAGGGGGATAAAATATAGATCATGCCATGCTAAACCACAATGTGGTAGTTTAATTAAAATAATTCATTAAAGTGGAAGCCTATGGTAATTAGCATGCATAATTTATGATTTGCTTAATGCATGCCATCCATGGCTAGTAAAATAAATAAATAAATAAATAAATAAAAACTCAACCTCCAGTGAAGGCTGCTAATATGGACGGTGTCTGATTATTTATAACATGTTTATTATTGAGCTAGCAGAACTTTGGTACTTTGTTCATATTAAATTTCACTCTTTGTTGGTTTTTCAGCACCAGTACAGACTCCAGAGAAAGAGTAGTTATGAAACAAAATCCATTACCTCAAATCATGCACGATATCATACACATAAAACGGTCTAAAGTATTAGGTCAAATGTTAAGTTGAATGAGTCAATAATCACCGATTTACCATTTTTGTATCATACCATGTCCACTTTATTTAGAATTTTTTTAAAAAATCGTAAATATTTTTCACATATACTGTTAGTACACATACACACAAAATATATTATTTAATGTAGAGTGTATTATTTTGTAAATAATGTATTGTTTATTATGTATTATTATGTATTATTTATATACATTCAAAATTATTTTATATGCAGCACTGCTGTTGGTGTCGGAGCATTCTCCTTCTTCTAGTTGTGCTGGTACTGAATTTGAAAGGTTTGACAGAATGAGATCAGAAAAAGACGCAGCACAGACCCTTCATATTTCTCTCATATTATAAGCTGTCAGCGCAGTGTTTGTAAAAGTGATAAAAATTAATCTATAGTAAGCAAAAGTTGCATTAAGTTTACTCTGCAGATGTGCCAAATTGCTTACTGGAGGTAGACACGTTTTGATGTGTTTATTCTTTGCTGTTGGCTATTTTTTCCTATAATGCGTCTGCTATTGCCAAAAAAAACCCCTCTACATTAAATAAATATTTTAAATCTCCTTACAGTGAAAGTTCTTTGAAACAGAAGTAGACAGTGAATGAATACTGCATTTTGCAGTTTAGCTGAGAATCGCTTTGTGATTTAAAGTCCTGTGGCTTTGTGGCCTTTTCATGATTAAACATGAATAAAAAGAAGATATTTGTAGTTTCTTTGATTATTTTAAGTACACTTTGGCTGTAGTGAAATGTTCATATGCTTGGAAAATCTATCAGTCTCTGTTGTGACCTGCACAATTATTTTGAAGCTGATGATGAGCAAATAATTATATCTACACATACACAGTTTATGGATATGTTACCTTCAGCACTTAAGGTCAAGTAGATTGCTGTGGTTGACAGATGCAGGTGGAGTGGGCAGTAGTGGACATTCAAAGCAACAGAGGGCTACGATGAAATGGGAGCTGGACTGAGCCAAACACCCACATGTGCATGAAATTAGGATGTCAACATCTGATTCACACTGCTGGGCAGTGACTGTGAAACAAATTATGTCAGTGGGAGGCGTGTGCCATATTCCACTGAGACATGGTTATCTGCTGAATGTGGGACAAACTGGAGCCGTAATGGCACTGCATTGAAACTTGTTTCATCAGATCATAAAACGTGGTTCAAAAGTGAGTATATTATGGAAAATATGTCCATATTCACATATTTCATATCTTTAAAAAACAAAACAAAAAAACAAAAGAAAATGCAACATTAAAGTATGACTACTCAGATTACAAATGAGTCAAAATTTGTAACTAACTATATCTACATATATGTATACATAGAATAATCCCCTTAACATTCTAAACATTGATATATCGTTTTGCTTGTATCTTTCTCATTTGTAAGTCGCTTTGGACAAAAGCGTCTGCTAAGTGAATAAATGTAATGTAAATGTAAACAAATAACGTTTATTTTTACTCGATCCATAATTTCTTATTCATTGTCATTTTATTCGTTTGGCGAGTACAGCTTACAAATGACGCTAAAAGGTCTTTTCCTGTTTGAGGGCACCTGGTCTCTTACCTAATGCCCAATTCTTATGCTCTCTGTTAGAGCTAATGGGAACGATTTAGCATAGCAGGGGCAGGGAATGTGGGACTAATTGTTATTCAAGATAAGGATGTGTATTATCACAGGAAGGCGATAATAGGAACCATTAGACAGGATCTTAGTTTTAAAGGTCCTTGCTTTCACCTGAACTTACTCTAGAAGTGTTGTCCTGTCTCACTGGTTCACCAGGTCAGCTGAACAGCAGTCTCAAAAGCACATTTGTTTGAGTTCACCTCTTCACACCTAATTTATCAATGTACAGTGGTGCTAGAAAGTTTGTGAACCCTTTAAAATTTTCTTGTATATCTGAATAAACATGACCCAAAACATCATCAGATTTTCACACAAGTCCTACATGTAGACCAAGAGATCCCAATTAAACAAATGAGACAAAAATATTAAACTTGGTCAGTTATTTACTGAGGAAAATGATCCAGTATTGCATATATGTGAGTGGCAAATGTATGTGTAACTTTAAGATTAGCAGTTAATTTGAAGGTATTTTCAATCAATGGGATGGCAATAAAGTGTGAATGAGTGTCCTGTTTTATTTAAAGAACACAGATCTATCAAAGTCTGATCGTCACAACACGTGTTTGTGGAAGTGTATCATGGCATGAACAAAGGAGATTTTTGAGGACGTCAGTTGTTGAGGCTCATCAGGCTCTAAAAGGGTACAAAACCATCTCTAAAGAGTTTGGACTCCACCAATCTACAGTCAGACATATTGTGTATAAATGGAGGAGATTCAAGACCATTGTTACCCTCCCCAGGTGTGGTTGACCAACAAAGATCACTCCAAGAGCAAGATGTGTAATAGTCTGCGAGGTCATAAAGCAGCCAGGGTAACATCGAAGTAACTAAAGGCCTCTCTCACATTGGCTAATATTAATGTTCATGAGTCCACCATCAGGAGAACACTGAACATCAATGGTGTGCATGGCAGGGTTGCAAGGAGAAAGCCTTTGCTCTCCAAAAAGAACATTGCTGCCCGTCTACAGTTTCCCAACAATCATGTGGACAAGCCAGAAGACTGTTGGAAAATATTTTGTGGATAGATGAGACCAAAATGGAATTTTTGTTTTAAATGAGAAGTGATATGTTTGGAGAAAGGAAAACACTGCATTCCAGCATATGAATCTTATCCCATCTGTGATATATGCTGGTGGTAGTATCATGATTTGGGCCTGTTTTGCTTCATCTGTGCCAGGACGACTTGCACTCATTGATAGAACAACGGATTCTGAATTGTACCAAAGGATTCTCAAGGAAAATTTCAGGATATCTGTGCATGAATTGAATCTCACGAGAAAGTGGGTCATGCAACAAGACAATGATCTTAATCACACAAATAATTCTACCAAAGAATGGTTAAAGAAGAATAAAGTTAATGTTTTGGAATGGCCAAATCATAGTCCTGACCTTAATCCAAAAGAAATTTTGTGGAAAGTCTTGAAGCAAGCAGTTCATGTGAAGAAACCCACTAACATCCCAGAGTTGAAGCTGTTCTGTACTGAGGAATGGGCTAAAATTCCTCCAAGCCGATGTGCAGGACTGATCAACAGTTACTGGAAATGTTTCGTTTCAGTTGTTGCTGCACAAGGGGGTCACACCAGATACTGAAAGCAAAGGTTCACATAGGTTCATTTTTGCCACTGAAATGTAATATGCGATTATTTTCTGCAATAAATAAATTATCAAGTATAATATTTTTGTCTCATTTGTTTAATTGGGTTATCTCAATATACTTCTATGACTTGTGTAAAAATATTATGTCTTAGGTCATATTTATGCAGAAATATAGAAAATTCTAAAGAGTTCACAAACTTTCAAGCACCACTGTAGATCCTTAAAAGCAACACCTTATCATCTAATACTGTTAATTACATATGTTATGTATATGTAAATGCTTATTCATGTGTAAATGCACAGCAAGCTCTACGTTGTTTTTTTTTTTTTTTTTTTTTTTTGGTGTGCAGATTTATATTGCAGTATTTTGTTTCTCTTTTCAGTAATAAAACTCATAAATTAGCATGTGTCATAACACATACAACACCATCTAACAGTGATCCACACCTGTTTTGGCCTGTAGAGACAAAGATGAACCACGTAGGCTCATTGGTGTTCCACAGGTTCAGACACAGCCCAGCGTGAGCTGCAACACTTCCCATTTATCACACTTCAGACTCCAGCTCTGGCAGCAGCGACACACTCAAAGCATGCCAAGCACCAAATCATACACAAGACCCAAGCATTCCTTCCCCAACTCATTTTCTGCATCATATTTCATAAAGCTCAGCTGTATTTGGCCACTAGCCTATGGCCTTAGATTTTACCAGTGGAGTTTTGACACTGAGACTGGGAAATGGGAAAAACTGGCTATTACCTTAAGTTTTGCAATCTGCATTATTTATCTTGGAGGACAATATGAGTTGGCAGTCATCCAGATTATTACAATATGAAAGTGGATGTGCCTGTGTGAATTGCTGAATGAGTGCTGACTTGTAGATTACTTCAGATGCTTAATCAGAATTAACCATTGGGATTGCTGTGCTGTTTGCTATTTAGCATATCACAGATAACCATGTCTGTGTGATGCATTCATTTCATTTAAAAGCAGATAATTTGCTGATGTACTCATATTTTATATTAATCAGGATGGCTGTCGTGTGTGTGTGTGTGTGTGTGTGTGTGTGTGTGTGTGTGTGTGTGTGTGTGTGTGTGTGTGTGTGTGCGTGTGTGTGTGTGCATTCTGCACATTCCCTGAGCAGGCAGCAGTTGTCTGTGTGATTAACAGCCTTCCGCTTTGTCTTGGCTTGTCATGTGGATGGCTTAAAGTAAATGCATTGCTTAAAGTAAACAGTCAAACAGTAGTTTGCATATTTGGGTAATGTTAGGTAATTATACTGTATCTTACTTCAGGACATTGCGGCAGGGTATTTGGGTGCTAAGGGATCTTTGCATTAAGGTGTTACATATGTTAACACACTAACAGCTTCTGTTGCATTTCTCGCACCCGACTCTTTCCCACTGAAGAGCTGCCACAAGTTAATCTATTGCCCTGGTTTAGTTTCTGAGATCTTTATCTCATGTCGTAAAATAACACTTTCGTTTGTACTTCAAAGGTAGGCGGGCCAGTAGAGGTGAGAGAAAGAGTCAAGAAGTGCTAAAGGCCAGACCCAGCAGTCAGATGAGCTGCTGATGATTAGCAGTGTCAGTGGAGGCAACCTTTTACCCGGGCCATATCTCTACTGGGTAGAAAAAAGAAAAGCTTGAACCCTGACAGCCACAGTCGCCCTGTCTCCTCTCCCTTCTCATGCCATATTGAAGGAATGGGGCCAGATCTGTGTTAGAGAACCACTAGAGACGTAGTGATATATGCAGATTATGAAGAAAGCCATAATGGCTGTTTAGAGGTTTTAAGAAACCAGTTGCTGCACTTGGTGGATGGAATTGGTAGATTTGCCTAAAACAAGATCATGTCAGTCACCACAAAAGAGGATGTAGTGAACGATTGTTAGATACTACACAGCACTCCCTGAGGAACATCCATCAGCAATCAGGACACATCTTTTGTAGACTTGAAATTCACAGTACTGTATTTAAATCCAGAGGAAGCTGTCTGTAATGGGGCTCTGTGACATGCAGATGGCTGCCTCTTGTTGTTGAATAACAAGGCCCCTTTGTCCAGCTAATGTAACTTGATCAGTCTTTGATCTAATCCCATGTTGTCACGATCAGTGTGAAAATTCCAAATCAAGAGCACGATTCACTACTTTTGTTATCGTGATAATCTCTCACATTTAAATTCGACTTTGTTCTTTTGTGCCTTTGTTAGGGAAGCACAATGTGGGGTTAATTAGCAGCCACTGGTGCTCCCTGTGTTCCTTCACAGTTAATCACACTTGAAGTATCCTCTTCAGCGAGCCACTACACTCAGACACAGCCACTGCAAACACAGCCAAGGTCCCGCCATTAACAAACAGCAAAATAACAAACAGTGAGCTGTTAATCCTAGATTTAGAGGACAGCACTGGATGGACTGTATATATGCTATATTCAGTTCTCAGAGAGATACCCCACAGGTAAAGTGAAGTCAGTTGTGTGAGGTAGTTGAATATCAAGTATTGAGCTCCAACGTTGACTCTATATACATTTTGTGGAAAAAATCACATACATTTCATGTTTTCAGGGATGATTGTGTGAGCAATATGTGATCAGTTGGTAAACACATGTGACATCGTATGAGGAATACAGTCATGGGAAAAATAATGTACACCATCCTTAAATTCTGTAAACACACACACACAACAGATTTGAATATGTAGTAATTTTTCCCCAAAAAATTAAACCAGAAATTAAATTAAATCAGAAAACAGGTGGGGGAAAAAATAAGTACACCCTTCTGACTTCCACAATTATTAAGAGAGTAATTAGGAGCCAGGTGTTACTAATGAAATGCACAAGATTAGTTAATCATCAAAAAGTGTGACTACTGCTCTAAAAGCAGAATTTTTGTCAGTTTGGTGTTCTGGAGCACTCAGGTATGTCTACATCATGCCAAGAATAAAGAACATCAGCCATGACCTCAGAGAAGCAATTGTTGCTGCTCTTTAATCTGGGAAGCGTTATTAGGCCATCTCCGAACAATTTGAAATTCACCATTCTGTAGTGAGAACAAATGGAGAGCCTTCAACACAGTTGCTAAGCTTCCCAGGAGTGGGTGTCCGAGAATATTCTGTCCAAGATCAGATCGTTTAATGCTCAATTCAATTCAATTTTATTTTAACAATGGACATTGTCACAAAGCAGAAATAACTACCAATGCTCAGAGATATAAACAAAAAGCCAAGAGCTACATCATTTAACCTACAGACCTCTGTAAGCACATTAAAGCTTTATGTTCATGACAGCATAATCGGCTGAAATAAAAGCCCCTGCTCTCCAAAAAGAACATAGCAGCATAACTTATGTTTCCAAAATTGCATCTGAACAAATCACAAACAATAACCTGGAACAATATCCTTTGGACTGGTGAGCCCAATGTGAGATGTTTGGTCATCATGCACAGCGCCATGTTAGGTGAAAACCAAACACAGCGTATCACCACAAAGACCCAATGCCAACTGTTAAGCATGGCAGTGGAGGGGTAATAATTTTTTGGAAACTTGCAGTCATTGAAAAAACAATGAACTCCACTTAATACCATAATATCCAGAATATTCTTGAGTCAAATGTGAGGTCATCCATCCAGCAGCTTAAGCTAGGCCAAAATTGGGTCTTGCAAAAGGACAATGATCTCAAGCACCCCAGTAAATTGACATTTGAATGGCTAAAGAAGAAAAATCAAGGTGTTGGACTGGCCAAGTCAAAATCCAGACCTCAACCCCACTGAGATGCTGTGGCAGGATCTTAAGTGAGCTGTGCATAAGCGAATGCCCTCAAACATCAAAGAACTGAAGCAATGTTGTAAAGAAGAGTTGTACAAAATTTCTCTAAATTGATATAAGAGACTGATAATACAGAAAATGTTAAAGGTGGTTCTACATGTCACTGAATTATATTTTTTCCCACCTGGTTTTTGAATGTTGGGTTACTTTTTGGAAAACAATAACTACAAATTTAATCTCTTGTGGTTCTTTTGTCATCAGAGGCTGTTTTTTTGTTTCTAGAAGTTGGTGAGGAGCACACAATTGTTATTTAGGCCCTGATAAATAAAAACATAGAATTTCAGGAGAGTACTTTCTTTTTGTTATGACTGTATATGACCACGTGAAAAAAATTAGAAAATATGAATCATGGGGGAAAAAGTCACACATGAAAAATGACAATGAAAAAAACATGCAATATACGCGAAAAGCTCCTATGTGAAAAATGTGTGAAATATGTGAATTGTCTAAAATCCACAAGTGTAATATATATATATATATATATATATATATATATATATATATATATATATATATATATATATATATATATATATGTGAATCTTGTGATTATTCATGTGAAGTGTGTTTGACATTTCTGTAAGGGTAATTGTTATCAGACCTAAATAAACAAGAAGGATACAAATAAAATTGTGCATGTCAATTGGTACTAGAAATCAGTTGTGTGTTTATATGGCATGCAAAATATATACTGTGATAAATTTCCTTTTTTAGCCACCTTGCAATACTGAAAAAATGTTAATATTAATGTTAATTTTATATATATGATGTTAACATATGTGTTTTGGGTTTATTGACACTAGTGAGAGCACATGTACACCTAAACTCCTCATGAGCATTTAACACTAGTCTGTCTCTCTCAGTTACACATTAACTCACCGGATATAGACTTTCCTCATTCAGCCACAATATTGCCCTCCTTTAGAGCAAGATTTCCCCATTCCCTGGTGGTCTAATTTATGTTAAGTCACCAGTATCCCCCATGGCAGCTTTGAGACATCTCTGAATGGAGGGCGCACTGTGCAGGTTTGTGCCTGTGCCAGGGTCCCCAGTGAGATTATCCTCCACGGGAAAAAGAGCTACACACAGAACCCATCTGCAAATCTATGGACAGACCAGACTCCTGAGAAGATCCACACTGCAATTGAGTTTTACTTGTGAAGCGAGTAATTAATTCAGACTCTGAGAGAGACACAACATGGCATGTGCTATTGACATAACTGCCAATTTTTATTAATGTTTTATATAATATAAAATGTAACAGATAATTATTATTTTTGACAAAAATACAAATAAATAACAATTATTTATGTAAAAATATTACAGTTTGTAGCATTATTTATAATGCATTTATAAATTGTTAAAAGAATCCATTATAATAGTGCTTATAATACATTATATCACCATTTAGTATTCTCATAATCCACTATGCAAAGTGAGGCTTGATCAATTAACATGTTATGAACACTAATTCTAATGCATCATATACTGTATATTGTTCACCAATATTTTACAAATATTCCTATATTTTTTGTTTTCTATATTTATGGTTTCTTGGTTGTATGGCTATGAAAATAAAATAAAACCGAAATCAGAAGTCAATCAAGAAACCTACCTACACATTGAATTAATAACTGAGTGTAAAAGGAGCTAAAAGGAGCTTTCCATTGCAACCATAATACTCAGGAGGGACTTTGTTGGTTACTGTAGCTGAACGTATTTATGCTTGTGGATGCTAATGAGGCAGTAAATAAACAAGACAAGAAACTACTTCATTCATGCAGTTAGCTCCATCACACTATGCCCAATCTCAGACACGTGAATTTCTCAGAGGAGTGCTTTCGTACTCTGATTATGACAATGAATGTAGGTTATTTTAAGTTAATTAAAAGAGAACAGAATGATGAAATAGGGAGAAATAAAAGGCTTATGGTTCCTAATAAACCATTACAAAGAGAGAAAAAAAGGCTTTGTTTCCACCAGCACTTTCTTTCTTACTGTAGATGTCAGCAACATAATATTGTTAACGACTTTAGAAATGATGGACATTAGCAAAGTGTGTTATTGGTAATTTTGACTGAATATGTGGAGTCAACATGCAGATTAATCTGGTTTAGTTAATTGAATTACAGGTCAAACCTGCTGACTCCTATAGCTTTGATTATTTGACCTAAATACAGGTTTTAGCTGAGGGTTCAATATAGGTGTTGCTTCAGGCTATGCTATGACCCACACATTCTATTTAACAATACAAGTGACCTGAACATTCTGGCCTTCATCTATCCTGTCTTTAAAGGTGCCTCTATATAGCAGTCACACCCTCTCTCACATTCATTTCCTTACTTCCAGTGATTAATGGACAGTCACAGGGCTTCATTACAATACTTTATTACTCTATTACCTATATGTGTCATAATTGATTAAAATTTTGTTATTTATGTCTCTATTTACTTTAGGCATAGAAAATACTCATTTCTAATTACTAAATTAAATACTATTTCTGACTGACATATTTTCAGCAAATAGTTATGTTCCACAACTTCTCCAGTTAATGTAATGGAGGTGCTGGATAAATATGTTAATGCTGGATTTCTCAGATCAAGCAACAGCAAAACCTTAAAAAAAAAAAAAAAAAAAAAAAAAAAAAGGAGTCACTGTTTAGATGATATGTCCCCAAGATCTTCATTGTCTTAAACACGATTGTTTATTTTTGTTTTCTGTTGTTATTATTTCATTGTATTTTTTAAATTTCAGTTCATGTATTATTATTATTATTATTATTATTATTATCATCATCATTATTGAAGAATTGATTATTAGTAGTAAAGGATCTAGCTCAGTGTAAAAGGGCAGTTTCTCGCTCACAGGTGCACAGTAATCAGGATGGGTGGTTTTAACACAGAGCCGTTAGTGTGCGGTCGAGGGACTGTGAAAAGAGAATGGCCATAATTCAATGGTAGTAAAACTGCTCTCCCTCTCCCAGCCTCAGATGGACATGAATGGCTGTCCAAAGCCGCTCCCCACTGCTAATTGTCATCCAGCCGGGGGAGGAAGACACTGGTGTGTCCCCCCTCGAGCCCGCTACCGGGCCGCCAGCTTCTCTGTCTACCAGTGTAAATAACCATCTCAATAACAAATAGAGGAATGCAGGACCTTGCGAGTGAGTGTGGGCAACCCTGTACCAGGCCACCTTAATGACACTGTCAATGGGGCCCATGCAATGCACGGCTAATTTTCTTTCTTTGACTTCATTAGGTGGCACTGTGGAGGGGCAGCATGGGAGTGAAAGAGGGAACAGTGGCTGTTGTCTTGTCACACAGGTCAAAGAATAAGTCAAACAAAGTTGCCTCTCTTGACCTTCTTGATGATTAGTGCAAACAGAGTCTTTTGCAAACAGAGAAGTTTGATCACTGAATAAGTGCCAGTCTGGAAAAGAGAAAGAGACAGTAGTGTGTCGCTATGATAATGATTTTTCAGCATGTTTTAAAGTTCAGAAAGCAACTTTGAATCAGAATTTGACATAATACACTGCCTTCTGTTGACTGTCATACATAACGTGCAATAATGACCAGTAAGTGGCAGCAGCACCCATGTCTGCTCTGTCTGCTACTGTAACATTCCTTTAAATAAATGATGCCTCAGATATCTGCATAGGCAGTTCAGTGATGTAGTTGAGAGCCCTTAAGCAAGCAGCAGAAAGCCGGGCGGTGCTCTATACTCTCTCCAGCTGTAGGTCTCGCGCGGCTGTAAAGCTCTGGCCTTCATGGCCACAAATCAGCTGCTGAAAGCAGGCATGCATCTTCAAAGGGTGGCCTGCCCCTCCATGATATACAGCCCCCGCTGAGAACAAGTTAGCCACGGCCACTGTCTCTGCACCTGGGCTATTATCAGGCAACTGGGATCATCTCTGCTCACTACACATTCAAATGTACAAGTAGCAGATTAGGCTGACTCAATCTTCTTTTCCTCTGAGGGAGAGAAGGAAAGAAAGAGAGGAAGGAGAGCGAAAAAAGAAAACCCCTTTGACTTCAAAAAGAGCCCTCTCCCTTTTTCCTGGGCCGGGTTGAAAGAAGCGGGAGATGAAACCAGGGGGGGCTTGTGTATTCAGTGGACTAATTCAGAACTGATTCCTCTAATACACTCCTGAAACACTTTTAATTGTGTTAGTTTGCATTCAAAAGGCATGTTTGCAGCTTTTAATTGGAGGCTGCTTTGAAATAATTGAAATGTGCGACTTTGTGGGGGCCAACTTAAACAGTTCTAATGTGCTTTGCTGGTAGCCACTAGCGCCCCATTATTCCTCATTCGGATGCTGTGCCATTTTGGAGGGGTCTTGGTCATTTGTAACCTTTAAGTGAAAAAGGTGTTAGGGTTTGGCATGCTGGCTCGCTACATTCTCTAGATTTTGTTTGAATGGAATAAACTAACTAAATAAAAATAATCAATACATATTCAAGTAATTTATTAATGAATCAAAACCAGACTCAGATTTTTACCTTTTCAAGAAGTCACTCAATTTCATATTCTCTAATAGATAATGTATGCAGCAGGATGAATTTCAAGTCTGACTCTTTGACAACTCTTTGTCAACTCTTTGTCAAAGTTGAACATTTTCCCCCAATATTTCCAATAAAATCCAATTTTGTGTGACAAGTGTTCAGACACTCCTCCTCACTTCTCTCTTTTGTCTCGTGTAGAGCCGGAGAGAGAGAACGGTGTTTCTGACACAGGCATCCACCTGCCTGTCAGTCTTTTTCTTCTACTGTTTTTAACAGCCTTTTATTTGACATGGCAAGGTGTGATGAGTGTGACACTATGTAGTAAATCTGCATTATACTAGGTTGCTCAAGCATGTTACAGTGTTCCCATGGCCTCCGGGAGGCAGGACAGAGAAGAGGAGAGAGAGAGAGAGAGAGAGAGAGAGAGAGAGAGAGAGAGAGAGAGAGAGAGAGAGAGAGAGAGAGAGAGAGAGAGAGAGAGAGAGAGAGAGAGAGAGAGAGAGAGAGAGAGGAATATTTTATTGAAAATACTGCTTCCATGGATTTTGCAGCAGATGGTAAAGTGTGAATGCTTCCTGCTGTTATGTCATTAGATTCATATTATCAAGATGGTTATTAAACATAGTGAGAATTAGCATCTTTCCTGAATTTGGGACATTTTGCCCCACATTCGTTTCAGATTATTATACGACAGCCTGCTGTTGTAACTTTAGTTCATGTTTGAATGAAATCCCTGAAAACGGTCCTTTTCCCTGAATCACTGCTTTTCTCAAGTCATTCTCCTTTTTCTCCCTTGCATCATTTTAATCCTCAGGGGGGCTCAAACTCTGGCTGTCATTTGATCGTCCAGTACCAGCACTAGGGCTCTAAATAAACCCAGTGTTGCGTGAATATCATTCTGTGGATGTATGGGCCACATTGGTGAGCTGTAAGGCTGGAGAGCGAGCCTTCACTGGCCTCTCTCTGAATGCTTGGCGACTGCTCGGTTACCCCACAGTGAAAGGACCACCCACTTAGGCTTGAGAGGGGATTTGGAGCCTCCCTACCTCTTCTATCCTTTAGCCCCTTTTTGGAAGCTGTTTGCCATCCATCTGATTGAGTTTGTGTTCTTCATACATTATTCCCTCTGCATTGTCAGTCAGTGATGGCATACAGGTTAGGAAGGTGCATCCTTCAGGATTTCAATGTACTATCTGTCAGAAATGTGATGATGTCAAGTGTCACATTGACGGAAGATTTATTTTAATCTTTTTTCTTTAGGATGTTGATTATTATCAGTATACACCATAAAATTATCTAACGGAGCTTCATTATTATTATTATTATTATTATTATTATTATTATTATTATTATTATTATTATTATTTCTGAGCTCAGTACATGAATTAGTTTGTTTCCAATTCATTCCTTGTATAAAACCATGTTCAGGCCATGTTAAGTAATTCTGTCTGCACAAGGACTCCCGTGTCTGTGGATGTTTTTATGCTGTTCCCTGTGAGGTCTTGTATATTTGGCTTCCCCAACTTCACTGCTCCACCCCAACATGTTCATTCTCAACTCCCGTTCTTCAGTCCCAACCTGTTTTTAATCAACTTTTCTCACAAAGCACAACAAAACAGGGGGAGGGCAGTGCTCGGTCTGTTGGGGGTCGACGCTGGCAGCAACAATGTCCGTGAACTGCTTGCCATCTCCATCCCCAGTGCCATATACAAATAATCATTTCCATATGCAGTGAAAGGGGTCATGGCGTTAACGGAGGGAGGAATGCTTTTGGGGGAAATATTGTTCAGCAATGACACAGAAGTAATTTGGGGCTCACCAAGTGATTCTATAACAGCCTTTTGTTGCTTCAAAATGTTTGACCCAGAGGTCCCTGTCACCCCTGTAGTTAATGACCGTTAGAGCGCTGTGACGGTCTCCAAAAGTAAAACATCTCACAACTAATAGCAGGCCTCAAGAGGCTTAGGCATAAATATTTAAGCACTCCTTACTTGTCCCAAATGCTAGGGGGTCTCCATGGTATGTTTGTCATATAATGCAAGCTGGAGAGCGAATATAAATGTATGGCAAACACTTTGGCTATGGCTTTGCATTACATTTGGAACTACTGTGTGTGATTTTTTGTTTTTTGTTTGTTTGTTTTTACCAGTGGTTAATGGTGCACCATTTTTAAAAACCTAAAGCTAAACTATGTTGTTGTTTAATTTTTCATACTTAATACATGTGATTTGTAATCAACTTATACAGTAAACCTAAAACCAAAGAGTGAAGTGTGAAGTGAGCCAGATTAGTAATGTTGAGCTCATTTGGAGAGTGTCATGGTTTCTTTCAGCAAGTTGACATAATTCTAGAAACCACTTATAAGTCCTAATTTCTCAAAGTAAACTTAATTAAATATGTGGGTTGTTGAGGTACACTGACGTGCCATGAATTATTGGCCTGTTGAACAAAGCCGTTACACAAGCCATCGAATTATCTCTGTCAAACTTTGGCGTAATCTGAACTGATCCTCTTAAAAATATTTAAATGAAGACATTTGCACATGAATGGGCTCCATGGCAACCGTGTGTATGTTCTACTTCAGGGTGCTTCTTTAACACAGCGCTTTAGAAAGCACATCTCTTCTGTCATGTTGACAAACAACAAAACAAACAATCCCTGAAAAAAGCAATGAAGTATTTCAGAATGGGATGATGGATGGCAAGGGGTAAAATGCAGACTCTTGGGGGGAAAAAAAGGGCCGACACTGTGGAGAAAGGACAACTGAAGTTTACTCAAATTTCTTTCTGTTATTGGACCTCCCTCATTGTGTAGATGAAGTTTAATCTGTATGCTCAGGAGGCCCAGGACTTTTTCTTATAATATGCAATTGAGTATTCAATAATGTGTTTGCAGTCATGGCAGAAATTGGAGTTAAGAGTTCATAGAGAGCTGCTGTACTCCTCTGAAGATGAACGCTCCCTCTAGTGGCTGAATTAAAGCTTTCTGTGCGTAGCGTGCCATGCCTTTATGTTCTGGTCTCTACCTCTTTGCAAGCATACCTTCTTCTTTCAAATGAATTATTTAGGAAGAAAAATTATGATTTAGTTCAAGAAATAGGACACATCTCTTTTCATTTCACTTCAGATATGGCAAAAGTAATTGTGGAAATGTTTGAGAAAATAATAGCAGTTTCCCATGTACTTCATTTCCTTACTGAGGAAACTGTTATGTATTAATATAGCTCATGGCTCAGTTCAGTTATGGGAGAAAGCATTAATTAATTTGGGGCTAATAGGCACAAACATGACAAAAACAAACTTCTTTACTTTTTCGCTCAGATCGTGTGTAGCATTTTTAAGTAACTAATATAAATTATGCACACTGTGTTTATTATGCTGACAGGAGCAAGAGAGTTTTGTAGGAGGCTAAAAAGACATATTTTCCTGGCACCTTATCAATTTAACATTTCCATAATTAAATCTTGTTTTCTTAAATTATGTGCTGTTTGGCTTCGGTCTGGGTAAAGGATGTGTTTTTGCCCACAATGGATCTTTTTATTCTATGCTATGCTGCATTTTAGCAGTTAGGGTATGATTATTGATATACTTTACAACAGAGATCTTCAATCTTATCCGCAAAAGGCCGGTTTGGCTGGGGGTTTTCATCCCAGACAAATAGGGGACACACTTAATAGTTCATTTGAAGACTAAAAACAACAACTTAAACTGGTGGAAGCAGGTGTGACTCCTGTATGGTTGGAATAAATCCTGCAGCCATGCTAGCTGTATGATTTTCTCAAGAATAAAGTAAACTAAGTGACTATATCTTATTAAATGTTTTTTTTTCTTTTCTATGACATATTTTGATATGGCCTCTCATCCGTCTAAGCAGAATAGACTATCTGCAATGTTGCAAAGCATACACTATTCATTCATTTTCTTTATTAACCAGTTTAAAAAAATAATAATAATTGAGATTAAAAATCTCTTTTACCAGAGTGACCTGTCAAAGAGTGAAGCAAATAACATAAACTTAAAAATGTACATCAAAAACACAAAACAACACAATCAAGGATCACAACAACAATTTACCAGTGGATAAAACCCAGAATCTGTTAGAAGTACTTTAAACTCATTCAGTGATGGAAGCATGGTCAGCTTTAAATTATGTCGTAGATTATTCCAAGTAACAGAAGCGTTATAATTAAAGACTTTTTCTGCCACCTCTGTTTGGACATAAGGAACTTTAAGGTATAACAGGTCATTTGAACGAAGATTATAGCATGCATTTGTATTAGATAGGCTAGTATTAGATTGTGAGCCTTATAGACCTACAGCGCCTGGGCATGTGTAGAATCTGCACTAATCATGAAAATACTAATTAACAAATGGAAATTGAATGTCACCTTGCCATTTTCCATCAATAGAGATCCCCGCTTTTATTGAAGAAAGATTTAAATTGCCTCACAGACTTGGAGTCAGGTGGGAGTTTTTGCAACAAGGGCCAATTGCAGGAAATAATACTTTAACACAAATATATCTTAATCAATTATTTTCACTTATTTGGCTGCAAAAGACAGTCATGCATTTTACATGTAAACCAATTAATCTTATATTACTATGTGCACACTTGCACTGGGTTAGATGATTATTAAGTAGCCTGGCCTGGCAGCCCTTAAACTCTGCGTGTCTGACTGCGGCCCCTCTCTGGGCTGTAAATCAGCATGCATCCTCACATGTGATAATTCTCCAAAGTTAAACAGCCATAAAAGCCTAAGGAACTCTGACCTTCACGATCTAACTAAGCAAGAAAAGCCAATGATGTGTACCAGCGCCGGTTGCACTTCTCACATTATGATAAACTATGGGCTCGCCAATGCTAAAAAATAATTGTAGGTCTTCGCTGACATATATAGGAGCAGCATTTCAATACGATCCCAATTTATTTAGCAGTAAAATATTTTATTGTTGGCTATAAAGCATATGGCTGAGGGAGAGGGATGAAGGACAAGGATGTCTAGCTGGGGTGGCTGTCTCTTAACATCGTCACTCTTCTTAGCAGAAGATGTATGAAAGTGGATAACGCATTATAATAACATGTGGCAGTCTTACAGTGGAGAGGCCATAAAACAATCAAAACTACTGAATCCACTTGTAATTATATCCATGACATTTAAAGTGGTGGATTTCTCTCAGCACTGCTATTCCTCCTATTTGAATAAAAGCAGTACTGGGATTGTTGGTTCATTCTGAGAAAGTTCTTTGGTGCCTTTTTGGTTAATATTTCTAAATGTTAAAGGGTTTACCAAATATCCAGAAACCACCTAAATGCCTTATTTTATAACATCACTCACTGTGCATATTTACAGTGCTGTCGAAAAGTATTTGATTTCTTCTGTTTTTGTGTATATCTCATTCTAAATTGTTTCAGAAATTAAGATAAAACAAAGGCAAACTAAGTAAACATACAATACAGTTTTTAAATGATATTTTAAAATGATTATTGAAGCAAAAAAGTTATCCAATACCAATTGGGCCTGTGTGAAAATGTATTTGCCCCCGTAGTTACTAATTCCACAAACTGCATTCACGATGTGGTTCAGCTGGACTAGACACAACCAGGCCTGATTACTGCAAACCTTGTTCAATCAAATCAACACTTTTTCAACAGCATGAAGTTGGTTAAAAGGTCTTACCCAGGTACACACTGTGCCAAAGTTGAAAGAAATTCCAGAAATGATAAGGAAGAAGGCGATTGAAATACATCAGACTGGAAAGGGTTACAAAACAATTTCAAAGGCTCTGGGACTCCAAAGAACCACAGTGAGAGACATTATCTCCAAATGGAAAAACTCTGCACAGTAGTGAACCTTCCCAGAAGTGGCCGACCTTCCAAAATTTCTCCAAGAGCACAGCAACTCCAAGAAGTCACAAAAGAGTCAATGACAACATCAAATGACCTACAGGCCTCTCTTGCATCAATAAAGGTCACTGTCCATGACTCCACTATCAGAAAGACACTGGGCAAAAATGGCATCCATGGAAGAGTGGCAAGGTGAAAAGCACTGCTAACCCAGAAGAACATTAAGGCTCATCTGAATTTTGCCAAAACATACCTTAATGATCCTAAAACCTTTTGGGAGAATGTTCTGTGGACTGATGAATCAAAAGTGGAATTGTTTGGAAGACAGGGGTCCTGTTACATCTAACGTGAACCAAACACAGAATTCCACAAAAAGAACATCATACGTACGGTCGAACATGGTGGTGGAAGTGTGAAGATCAGCCAGACTGCTAGATCAGCCAAACTGTCATCAATCCTCATCCTCCTTGACTTTTCAGCAGTGTTTGACACAGTCAGACACAAGACTCTCTTGTCCACCCTCACAAGTCTTGGAATTCATGGTGCAACATGGCAGTGGTTTGCTTCCTACCTGGAAGGTCGCTCATACCAGGTGATGTGGAGGGGATCTGCAACCCGCAGGCTCACCAGTGGTGTCCACAAAGCTCAGTACTTGGTCCTCTTCTGTTCTCACTCTATACTCGATCTCTTAAATTTGCTGTCCCCTCAAAATAACTCAACACACAGCCATTAATGTCTAAACCACTGGCAACAAAAGTGTGTACACCCCTAAGTGAAAATGTTCAAATTGGGCCCAATTAGCCATTTTCCCTCCCCGGTGTCATGTGACTTGGTAGTGTTACAAGGTCTCAGGTGTGAATGGGGAGCAGGAGTGTTAAATTTGTTGTCATCGCTCTCACACTCCCTCATACTGGTCACTGGAAGTTCAACATGGCAAAGAACTCTCTGAGGATCTGAAAAAAAAAATTGTTGCTCTACATAAAGATGGCCTAGGCTATAAGAAGTTTGCCAAGGCCCTGTCACTGAGCTGCAGCATGGTGGCCAAGACCATACAGTGGTTTAACAGGACAGGTTCCACTCAGAACAGGCCTCGACATGGTCGACCAAAGAAGTTGAATGCACGTGCTCAGTGTCATATCCAGAGGTTGTCTTTGGGAAATAGACGTATGAGTGCTGCCAACATTTCTGCAGAGGTTGAAGGGGTGGGGGGTTAGCCTGTCAGTGCTCAGACCATATGCCGCACACTGCATAAAATTGGTCTGCATGGCTGTCGTCCCAGAGGGAAGCCTCTTCTAAAGATGATGCACAAGAAAGCCCACAAACAGTTTGCTGAAGACAAGCAGACTAAGGACATGGATTACTGGAACCATGTCCTATGGTCTGATGAGACCAAGATAAACTTATTTGGTTCAGATGGTGTCAAGTGTGTGTGGCGGCAACCAGGTGAGGAGTACAAAGACAAGTGTGTCTTGCCTACAGTCAAGCATGGTGGTGGGAGTGTCATGGTCTGGGGCTGCATGAGTGCTGCCAGCACTGGGGAGCTACAGTTCATTGAGGGAACCATGAATGCCAACATGTACTTTGACATACTGAAGCAGAGCATGATCAGTATGCAGTATTCCAGCATGATAACAACCCCAAACACACCTTCAAGATGACCACTGCCTTGCTAAAGAAGCTGAGGGTGAAGGTGATGGACTGGCCAAGCATGTCTCCAGACCTAAACCCTATCGAGCATCTGTGAGGCATCCTCAAATGGAAGGTGGAGGAACACATGATCTCTAACATCGACCAGCTCCTTGATGTCATCATGGAGGAGTGGAAGAGGACTCCAGTGGCAACCTGTGCAGCTCTGGTGAACTCCATGCACAAGAGGGTTAATTCAGTGCTGGAAAATAATGGTGGCCACACAAAATATTGACACTTTGCACCCAATTTGGACATTTTCACTTAGGGGTGTACTCACTTTTGTTGCCAATGGTTTAGACATTAATGGCTGTGTGTTGAGTTATTTTGAGGAGACAGCAAATTTACACTGTTACACAAGCTGTACACTCACTACTTTACATTGTAGCAAAGTGTCATTTCTTCAGTGTTGTCACATGAAAAGATATAATCAAATATTTACAAAAATGTAAGGGGTGTACTCACTTTTGTGAAATACTGTGTGCGTATATATATATATATATATATATATATATATATATATATATATATATATATATATATATATATATGTGTGTGTGTGTGTGTTGTATTTCGTTTGAAGATCTAAAACTATATTTAGCATATACAAAGAAATCAAATAATTTTTCACAGCACTTTACTGAATTTATTTCTTAAATTTCTTCATGCAACTACTGAAAGCATTTTCTTTTTTTATTTTATGAATTTTAAAATGTCAAATGTGGGATACCATATTGTAATATTTAACTTAATATTTAAACACACATATATGAAAATGAAGTCTGTTGGTCCATATTAACCTCAATGCTTATGAAATCAAGGACAGGACTAGAACCAGGCTGCTGCTAAACTATGAAGAGGACAGCAACAATGAGTCTAGCCATTATGAGACTGGATCCTTTACAATGTCATATCATATTCAGACATTGAGGAAATATGCTGTGGCTGCATCCTCTGCTATCCCTGCCCTTCACAGCTGTCATAGCAGGATCATAAACAGCATTTATAACAATCTAGCCTGTGGGTAAGGGAGAAGGAGAGGGAGAGAGAGTGAGAGAGAGAGTGAGAGAGAGAGGGAGAGAGAGAGAGGGAGAGAGGGCGAGGGTAAGAGAGCATATGAGAAAGTGAAAGAGGGAAGGAGAGAGAGATCTCTGATATGTAGAGAAAGCTTCTTGTATAGGCCTGGTCAGAACTCTATCAATCTGTGATCCCAGCAGTCTCTATAAAATGAAATGCTCAATGTAATGACACTGAGATATGTACCCAGTTAGTTCTGTACCCAGTACAAATGAAACGGTTTAGTCTTCGTCTTTGTTACTGAGCTGACTGACGATTCCTTCACATTATTTATGGTGCTCCTGTGAGGAATACATGGATCACCAGCACTGCTTGCATAATTGAATTAATGAGGAATGTTCTCATCTCTTTAGTAAGCGTGTTTAATTGGCAGTGCTGTGAAATACATTTACATTTGTTTTCATACCTAATAGCACAAAGTTTAGACAGCTAAACTGCAAATGAAACAGTATTTAGTCTTCTTCCTTAATGTGAATGTGAGGCAGCCTTTTTTCTGCATGGTGCCTCTCCTGTTTCCTGCCCCATCAGCGGACCCCCTGGCAGCCACCCGCTGCAGTGATAATATTTAGTGAACACATCTCAGTGTAAACTCAGTGGAGAGAACATCTTCCCAGGTACATCGTTAATCATAATTACACAAGGTATGACAGCAGCTTAGAGACTCCCTGTCTAACCCCCCTCTCCAACATCCTGCAGGAATTCTGCATCCGTACACGCCACATTAGCATTGTTCCTATTCATATGGCCCAGACACTCAATACCATTCACAGACATGTAGCAGAAATGTGAAGAATGAGAGTCTATGCTGTGGTGGTGAGAGCCTGGTGCTTGGCCCTGTATTATGAGAGATCACGGAAGGTTTTGACCTCTTGCAGTGGGAAACTTGAAGGCCTTGGGGATGCAGGGATTGTAGGTTATGTATGTCTGCCTTATAGATCTATTGCTGTACTATGCACAAGGCTAAATACCATTTTATTTAGCAAGCCTCCCATATTCATCTTCCCTGCATGATTCATGAACCTTCTTTGTGTTAATAAAGCTTCTAGCCCCTCCTTATTTTATCTTTTTGCTCAAATTATAGGTTTTAGAATTTAACAAAATAATCAGTGATAAATATTTATTTAAATGGTTACATTATTTATTGCTTCCAAACACTATTTCCAAATAGTATATGAATGTAAACTTCTGTAGCGCAACAGTAAATCCTGTACACATTCTAGGAGGTGTACACATTATAAGGGTACTCATTGTTTGTGTATCATGTCTGTCTTTAATCCAAACGTTACATTTTATAATCATATTCAGTCAGAATGAGACAACTTGTTTATGCGTGGTATGTGATGTAGGCTGAACAGGAAGATGAATTAGTTAGTGTGCTGTTGCTGGCTCCAGAACTCTCTGGGGAACTCGTCCTGTATCCTCACCTGCTGCTGATCGACACAGCAAATAGCATGTGGATAAACAACTTGATTGTTCGAATCCTATTCATCTTCTCTTTTCCTCGATTTCCGCCCAATAACAATACATTTCAAATTGTTTACACACCCTATTTATATAACAGGCATTTCACAGGTTATGTATCATCTACATTGGGGGAAATGAGTATTCAACGCGTCAACATTTTTTTCAGGAAATATATTTCCAATGAGGCTATTCACATGAAAATTTCACCAGACATTAGTATTATCTCAAGAAATCCACATATATAAAGAAATCCAAATATTCCAAAAATCCAAACAGGGAAAAAAGTATTGAACACGCTAACTGAAATTTATTTAATACTTAGTGGAGAAGCCTTTGTTTGTAATGAAAGCTTTTTTTTTCTCTCTGAAACCAATTGAGAATTTCCTTTGCTGTATGCTTTGGATCGTTGTCCAGCTGGAAGGTCCACACGTCTCATCTTCATCATCCTAGTGGATGGCAGCAGAATCTTCTCAAGAATCTCCTGGTAAAGGGCTCCATTCATCGTTCCTTTAACTATATGAAGTCTGCCAGTACCATGTGATGAAAAACAGCCTCACACCATGATGCTTTCACCTCCAAACTTCACTGTTGTTATAATGTTTTCAGGGTGATGTGCAGTGCAATTTCTTCTCCAAACATGGTGTGTAGTATGATAGCCAAAAAGTTCAATTTTGCTCTCGTCTGAGCAGACTACACTCCTTGTATTCATTAGGCTTGTCCAAATGAGTTGTAGCAAACTTTAAACAATCTTTGACATGCCTTTTCTTTAGTAATGGAGTCTTACAGGGTGAACGTGAGCAGTGGAGTGCATTGCCTATTGTTTTCTCTGTGACGATGGCATCTGCTGCCTCCAAGTGTTTCTGGAGCTCTTTCCGAGTGGTCCTTGGCTCTTGGGCTACTCTTCTGACTATTCTTCTGACTCCGTGGTCAGAAATCTTGCAAGGAGCTCCTGTGCGTGGCCGGTTGATGACGGAGTGATGTTGCGGATAATGGCCACAATGGTACTTACTGGAGGTATCAGAAGTTTTGAAACACGTCTGTATCCGATTCCATCAATATGTTTTGCAACAATAAGGTTGCGCAGGTCCTGGGAGAGCACTTTGCTTTTACCCATCATGAGATGTTTCTTGTGTGACACCTTTGTAAACGAAAAACCTTTTTATAGACCATCAATTTACTAACCCAGCTGAGATTAATTTGCACAGATAGGGGCTATAATTACTTACTGATTTCAGCTCGTTCCTTGCCTTACTTTGCCTTGGAGAACTGCTTTTTCTTAACGTGTTCAATACTTTTTTTCCTGTGACATTCCATTTTATTACACATAACTTTATTTAAGGACTTTAATGTTGTGAATTCTTTATATTTCCAGTTATCTTCAGTTAATACCAATTAAAATTTCATGTGAATAGCCTCATTGGAAATATATTTACTAAAAAAAATGTTGACGCATTCGATACTTATTTCCCCCCACTGTATAAAATATACTCTATTTCCACATGATTTCCACATGATTTTGGAGTGTGGCTGTGGGGATGTTCCCGTTCAGCCTCAAGAGCATTGCTGATGTCAGGCACTGATTTTGGGCAAGCGGCATTCCAGTTCACCCACTCCAACCTTTGCAAACCATGTCTTCACTGGCATTGCCTTGTGCACAGGAATATTTTTATGCTGGAACATGTTTGGGCCTTTTAGTTCCAGTGAAGGGAAATTGTAATGCTACAGTATACAAAAACATCTTGTACAGTTGTGTGCTTCCAACTTTGTGGCAACAGTTTGGAGAAGACCCACATATGGGTGTAAAGGTCAGGTTTCCACAAACGTTTGGCCATAAACTGTTTTTTTTTTTTTTTTTTTTAAATGCTGACTTTTTAAATGCTGAATCAGTTTATTTACTTGAGCAGAGATTATGGTGAATTACTCATTGAGCAAAAAAATATATTTTATTTATACATAAAAGTAGTTTAGTGTAATTATTGTTAACAGTAAAGCACTACATTTAAAAAAAAAATGTTTTTTAACATCATCATGACAAAATTTTGCAAACCTCTTTGTGACAGATTTCAAAATGTACAGCTTTCCAAATTAACTTCAAACTTGAAAATGCTGTAGCAGATTAAATCACTGGTCACCTCAGAAGTGCTGAGTCATAAATAGTGGGGACTTGTTAACACCTGTGCTTGTTACAACTAAATTTGATGCCTGGATGGCACTGACCTATAGGTTGCTTCAGGGCTATGAGTTTAGTTCCCAATAAACTAAAGAGGCCATAACAAGAAAGTAGCCATGAACAAATGTTGTGAAACAAAACTTCTTATTTTGTTTTTCACTGTGAAAAGAGTCCTGAATCCATTACTGAAACCCCCAATTTCCTGTGTTGAAGGTGGGTGACTGTCTGCATACCATCAACAACGTCTGCTGAACCAGAGGCGAAAGCGCTAAGCATCTGTCTCCTGCTCTGACACAAGCCCTCGGCTCTGATGTTTGGGAAGAGACAGGATCAGCACTCCTGCAGGTGATTCACCCCTTTCCACTCACACCAGTCTGCACAAGCCACTCACAGGCCAATGCAACAGACTCTCAGACCAAAGCACAGACCAAAGACTTGAAAGAGACACATATGTTTCAATTACGTGTAGCACTTTTCTACAAAGCAATTGGCTCCTTTCATTTGTTGTTGTCATCTTCTGACTGACTGTGGCGTGTCAAGAAACTGACTGTGATAACTCTTCAGTTGAACAGCTAAGGTCTATTCTTATATTGTTACAGTTCTTTTAATTACTATTCTACTCTCATAAAGATGTGAAGAGTCAGGAGCTGATAACTAGTTGCAGGGTCTTAATTAGCAGTCTCTGATTAAATGAATGAATGTTTTAACCACATATGGGAATGTATTATGTGTTCAAAAAAGACAACAGTTTGTATTCAATTAAAGAGTATTTGCTGTTTAGAGGTCCAGGATGACACCAAAAATGAGAGCAGTAAGCATGTGTGTAGTGATCTAGAAAGAAGTCCCATATGGAAGTCCCATTCATAAATAATTCTAGTCATCAGGGAAAGACATTGTTTTAGGCTTAAATATGTTGTTTACCAACACCAAATGGTTGAGGAACAGACACGGTTGTTGGTATGCAGAGATGCTTTCAGCCTTTTATTCGGAGGCAGAGAGAATCTTACTCTCAGCCCTAGTATTTGGCAAAGATATAAAAGGTTTTTTGCTCTCTCTCTCTCTCTCTCTCTCTCTCTCTCTCTCTCTCTCTCTCTCTCTCTCTCTCTCTCACACACACACACACACACACACACACACACACACACTCTCTGTCTCTCTCAGTATGTGTGTATGTGTTTATTATAATATTATATTATTTCATCAGATATATACACACATTATATTTGGTGTAGGTCAAACATTATTTAATCAAGATTAAATCATTCTAAACGAATATTTATATATCTGTGCTTATTAACCCCTATTCAACCTCAACATACAGGACATTTCAAGTAACATAACATTCATAAACATATTCATGTCATTTATTGAAGGATGTACAACAGCAATGACCCCTTTAACTGTAAGGGTATATTTCATAGACCCCCATGCATAATTATTTTATATACATAATCTGACAAATGTGACAATTTTAATATTGACCTTATTATTAAAATGTGTATAATAATATTCCGGCTATTTATTTGAGACTTGAGCTTTTTATTCTTGATACTTGTTCTACTGATAGAACACATCATGTCCATGTTGACTTTATTTATAGTCCAACTCGTTTTTGAGTTATTGAGGGGTGGATTAAACACATTAATGTATATATATGTATATATATGTATATAGATAGATAGATAGATAGATAGATAGATAGATAGATAGATAGATACAATATATCATAATCCTATGTGCTATGAAAAGTAGGCGGTTTCAAAAACTGTTAGTTAAGACCCCCTCTGGTGGCGGCATTGCGCACTGCAAGTGTCCTCTTTGCGTTATTCTCTATATCCCATGGAACAATATTTACACCGCTGGCAGGCATTTCACTTTCTCTTTATGGCATTGTGAAAAAGACTAGGTCTACGGGAAAACGTGTTATTTTTATTCTGTCCTGTTTCATCAAGAACAGCATCAGCACCTTGGTATTTTGCCACTGGCCAAAAATTCCACTGTAACACTTTCTGGAAAAAAATAAAGGAATGAAAGGAAGATGAGGTGTTTGGGGTTCAGAATCACTGTGTCCTATCTAAACTTGTGTGTGTGTGTGTGTGTGTGTGTCCCATATGGCCTGGAGAGCAGAGAGGAGCCCAGGTTAGAAAACGCGCTGTGATTGGCTCTCGGAAAGTAGCGCCGTCCAATCAAACCAACACTGATTGAACACGCGCGCTTGTTCTTCTGACAACTGAAAACTTGTCAAAGTCTCATCTCTTATCCAGGACTAGCTCTGTATGTCGGCTGTATGCATGTAGCTCTCTAAGTGTGGCTTTGTCCACCGCTTATTACTGTCATTCCATTTAAGCCTCACGAAACAGCAACGAGTCAGCATGGTGCCAATTAGTTTGCAGCAAACACGCCCCCCCCCCCCCCCCCCCCCCCCTTTGTTTTGATTAAACGGCATATTGATGGTATAAATTACAGAGGACAAAAGATTGTTGGGTGTTTGTATGTAAATGTGTAATTAGCCGTGACTAGTTGGCTGGGATGGTTTCCGTGCGGATATTAATGCGGTAATAGTATAGGCAGTAACCCGGGTACAAAGCAAGGTGAAACGCGTGCCACATAATTAACTGGGAAATAATGCTGGGTTTAGCTCATTAGCGTGGCCACTGCCATTCACAGACTAATGGAAATTAGCACCAGCATTCTCTTCAGTTCAAATATGAGCTTAATTTTCGTCTAGAGAGCTTAGTGGAATAGGATTTTTTTTTACTCAGGGAATTGTATTTCTTTGTTTGTGTTTGTTTGTAGATAACATGCAAAAAGAAAAAAAAACCAACAACAACCAGATTTTGCACTCAAAATTGGCTCTAAATGCAAGAAGTAATGAAGAATTAATTATGCAATTTATTAGGCTAAATATACCATGATTAATAGTTTCTTATTTTTCTTTTATTTATTTATTTATTTATTTATTTATTCACTCACTCACTCAGGCTACTGGCCTGGTGTGCTTTAAAAATGAGATCTGCTGATCAGGGAGAGAGTGAGATGGTTCAGTCGCTCACTCAGGCACTAAAGTGGAGGTTGCAGGGTTTTTTTGTTATAATATAAATTCCACCACATGGGCCCATTGACCTCCTTGCAAGACAATTCAATTCAGTTTTATTTGTATAGAATCTTTAACTATGGACATTGTCACAAAGCAGCTTTACAGAAATAGATTTTATCCCTAATGAGTGAACCAGAGGTGATGGTGGCAAGGAAAAATTCCTAATGAGGATATAAGGAAGAAACCTTGAGAGGAACCAGACTCAAAAGTCCCTTCTGAACTGGGTGACACCGGATAGTGGGATTATAAATGATTCCCTTCTATAACTGTGTACTACATGGTCAAAAACTGCAATTGTGTAATCAGGAAATTCATAACCAGGAGACTTGAGTGCAGAACTGGTCATGGCAATTGTAGTCCTAAACCATCATGGCAAAACTGCTCATATCAGTTGCAGTTCAAAGCCATCTTCATGGTTTTTAAGTGGTACCATCCACAGTAATGCCACTGATCTTTAGACTGTCCATGTGCGACTATCCTCAGCAGCGGTGAATGATTTCCAAGTGATGAAAACTCAACCGAAGGTAGGGCATCAGGATGGTTCAAGCAGGTCTGGAGAACAGAAGAGGTCAGGATCAATGGTATCTAAAGAGTAGACGTCGTGTCCTCCTACCATCCTGTCTCGAAAGACCAAAAAAAAAAGGGTCCTCAAATAAAAATGTTCCTTCACCACGGCTTTACAGTGTAAAATGCCCATGCTTAAGAATCATGCTGATTCTGTTCAGATAATTACATTAAATATTCAACATCAAAATGAATAGACTAATTTGCACTTTCACCAACAGAGTGTCCCACTCTAGGCCTACACCTACAACATATATTCTGTTAAAATGCAGAACATTTGGTTGCAGTAAATATTTACCTTCTTATAGCCTACTAATAAACAATCTAGTGTACTATATAATGCACAATGCAACTCTCATGAATAGTGAATGAAGATAAATCTGAATACTTTGCTCTTATTTGTTTGCCTGCAGATAGCAGCATTAAAGAGTGCAGGGAATTATAAATCTCTTACAGCTGGGAAAAACACAACTTCAACTTTAAATCAGTCATTTTAATAGCCTATAGACTACAAACATGGTTAAACTGGGTATATAAAACACAAGCATGCGACACCAAATAAAATATAGGTTAAAAGTTATTAAATTAAAGGTGTTATTCATAAACCTACAACCAGCTCTTTTATTATTATTATTATTATTATTATTATTATTATTATTATTATTATTGTATTCTCCATGCAATCCTCTTTCCAGGCATACTATTTTCCATCACCTTGTCAATAGTTTCATAATCTAAATATTTTCGTTACTAAGTTTGTATGCACATGCATGCTGGTGTAATCAATTAATGATCGACGGAATCGACCAATTTTCCAAACTATTACTAGTTTATGAGAGTGAGTGTGTGAGCGATGACATGACGGGGAATATTGTGATTGCGGGAGGAAGGATAAAGCCTGAGGAGACGTCTGACTGAGCCCCAATGACACGCTCCTGTCACCGCCGTCTCGGAAGTGCTGTCGAGTCTCCGCTCTTCGCCTTCTTCCTCGAGCTTTCCTTTTGTTTTCGCCTCGCATTCAGAATAAACCCTCAAGCCTGTATGGCAATCACGCACCGCTCAGTGTAGAGTGCGCGGCCGATTCCGAGGGGAAGCGCGGAGGATGACGGGACGGCGGGGGGCGGGGCCTCGGTGCGGGGAAAGTGACAGCAGCTCTAATTGGCACTAATCAGCGCGCGCGCTCTCAATGTCGCCGACAGAAGGGAAGCGTCGGTGACCCGCAGAAATAGATCCCGCCTCAGGGTCCACACACCACAACAGTAGTAAAGCAAATTTAACCGAAGTCTCTTTGGTCAATAACAGAGAGAGTGGGAAAGTGAGTGTGTGTGTGAGTGTGTGTGTGTGTGTGTGAGAGAGAGAGAGAGAGAAGAGCCAAGCTAGACAAAATTTCCCATCACACATTTAAAAGGAAGTGCGTTCACAGGAGCGCTACATTATTCTTTTTATTCTGTTTCACTCTCAGCTATCGCTTTGAATTACAGAGGAATCTTTGTTAAGCGTAAGAGGGAGGTGAGAATCAAAAATTCATCAGACAGAGTTCTAGATAAGGTGAGAGGAATATGCAGGCTATTTTCGTGCTGGAACCAACATTTGCAAAAGTTCCACGTCCTTAAGCAATTATTAGCGGTGATAGTTTGACATGCTCAAGAGTTGTCAACAAACTGACTCACACAAAGCACAAAGCAGAAATAAAACAGAGCCTGGGGCAAAATTAACTGAGAACTAGGCCTATGAATTATGAATGGCTATCCTTTACTGCAGTGAATGAGGATAGCAGCAGCCTAGCAGGTGCAGGGACAACATTTCTGTAAGTAGCCTAGGCTAAGGCTGAAGACAGAATGGAAATAACTAGACTAAAATGAAAAGCAAGTCCTGAAATTTATATATATATATATATATATATATATATATATATATATATATATATATATATATATATATATATATATATATATTCAGACCAGTACAGTGACAATACATTTATGAGTAGCCTACATCGTTTTTTTTTGTTTTGTTTTTTGTTTTTGTGCTTGCTGTTACCATTAGCGATACTGATACCAAAATATGTGACCTACTGTAACGTCACTAAAGGTGAGTAACTTCGAAGGCCATTTTATTTAGCTCTGTTTATGTTCCCTCAGTTTAAATAGTGGCCATGACAAGTGCACACATGCACATGTTACTAGGCTTTCTCTTTAGTTGCTTTTACATGACGTGCAAGCTACATTGCTTACCTTGGATCAAGTAGGGTTGCAAGTAGAAGCAAGTTTTGTTTTATTTTGGAAAAATCTTCTGTACAGATGTAAGCACAGGCCAAGTACTTACAGACTTACAGTACTATTTTCACTGATCTAACATTGTCTGTAGACCTTTAATTTTAGTAAATAAGTACTGTTTGTTTAAACTTTATTTAACAAGGATAAAAAACTTGTGATAAAATCTCTTTTACAAGAGTGACCTGTCCAAAAGGCAGCAAAACACAACAATTAAGACATTAAGAAAAATTTTAAAATAAATAAAACAACAGACATAGAAAAAATACATAGTAATTTACAGTAAAATATTGCAGAAGCAACTTCCAATATGGCTATACTCAAAGTTATTTACAAGTGCCATAAATTCAACCAGTGCAGGGAGGACAGTGAGTTTTACGTGTTCCTGTAAGTTGTTCCACGCTGTTGAAGCATTAAAATGAACACCTTTAAGATTTTGGTATGGGGCTGATACCAGTATCTCAACTGTAATTGTTATGTGAAGACTAAAATCTGAATCAAAACAAGTTTTCATCTGAATATCGGTTTACACTATAGTCATTACTGTAGTAAAAAGGATGCAAAATCAAATCTTCTCATGGAAATACAGACATGAAATATGAACATATTAGTTTCCAGTAAGTTCTACTATAGTACTAAATTTTATCATTCGTTGTCTCTGAGATGTTACCTTAAACCTTTTTTGTACCTTTAGTATGTATCTTTTACTTAAAATGTGTGTGCAGTGTACCTCTAAAGCTTTATTTTAATGTAAAAGGTAATTGGTCCAATTATCTGCATCTTTGGGAAGGTAGCTAAACTATATCCTCATTTCTAAGTGAAAGATAAATATCAATAGAACAAAAGATAAGGTACCAACCAAATGGCAAGAAAAGGTACAATTTAATACTAATTTTTCTGAGCGTACAAAAAACGTAAGTTACTTTGGCCAGAATCCTAGCTCTGGAAAGGGCCATTCATCCACAGTGGTTATGTTGCATAAATACAGTATATTATACATTATTTATTTGGCAAATTGGTTTGTATCCCAATTGATCTCTCAAACATTTTATGTCCTCTTTTGCAGTACAAAATAGTTTTTGCATAAAAACATAAACCCAATACTAGCAAGTTAACAAGCTTCCCTCAGGGAATACTATCAATAATATTTTAATCTTACTTAACTATCACAATGCATTTCTTTAATCCACTAATTACAGGCTATATATGTGTAAGGACAACATTTTATATTTATGAATACAATCTAGCTGATTTTAATTAAAGATGATAATTGGGGGAGTTCTTTGTTGTATGTTTAACGATTGGAATGTTCCCTCGAGTCATTTAAAAAACAACACATTTCACACACAGTAAGAAACCTTTTTGCAGGATAAATCTACACTCTTAAAAAAGACAGTTCTTTAGGTGATCACCTTAGAAGAATCATTTGTTGATTTCCTACAGAACCTTTTGATTGATGGATCTTGAACGATCTGTGGTACCACAGAAAAGTAAAAAATTCAACCACAAATTTGAGTATTATATGGAAGGATCTTTGTGGTGAAAAGGGATTATTTAGTGTTATAATAAGTTCATTAGCAGCAATTTATTTTAACACATGTGGAACTGTATAATGAACAATTCTGACAAAATGTGAAGTGTTGCTTTCAAGAACTAGCAGATTTAAAATGCCATTATACCACAACAATGTTGAATTCTCAATTTTGATTGGTCAGCAGGTGTTGATTAATTTTTTATAACAGCACAGCTCTCACATTAATTCAAACTGCAGTGCAAAGTTAAGCTTTATTTTATTGTTCTTGTTCTAATTGTTATTTCTATAATAGCAACGTACACAGGGGTGTTCTAGATAAATGGATATACAATTACATATGTAATTGTTGATATGGTGAAATTGTCCATGAGATGTTTAGTTTTGTATTTTTAGAAGTCTCCAGTCTCAGCACTTTGGGAAAGTCAGGGGGTACGTTTTCAACAAGGGAATGTCTTTAGGACTTAGGGCTTTGGGGTTTCTCAATAACATGACAAGCTGCAAATTTTTTTGAATTATTAACTTGTGATGGTGATGACTGCTTATACCTGCTAGAACGTAAGTGACGACAGGAATGAACTTGTTTTGTGGATTTTCCACAACATTAAATACAACTAAAAACAAGTAAAACTATAAACAGATACAACTATACACAGATAAAGAGTAGTATGTCTATCCATCTATCCATCCATCCATCCATCCATCCATTTTCCATTCTGCTTATGCTACACAGGGTCACAGCGAGCCTGGAGCCTAGAATTTTCCAGATGGGTATTAAGTTCCCCCCTTTGGATCCCATCAGAGGACAATCTGGAACGTGAGCATCACTTAGTCCCAGCTGGTGAAAGACAGCATAAGAAAAGTGAAACTTCCTAAACAGCAATGTGACTCTGTGAATGCAAAACAAGCCTAATTTAAAGGATTTTTTTCTTCTTCAGACAGCTATCTTATGTAAGTGCCTTATACTGTGCCTTGAAAAAAAACTTTATTTGTAGTAAATCTTACAAGAGATGAAAGATCCATAACAACCTGATATGACAACAAAGAGTATGACTGACAGGTCTGTGTATTTACTATTACGGTGTGTTACTAAGCAGAAAACGTAGATGATAATCACAAATGTCTTTAAAGCACATTAACCAAAATATATTCAACATTCCTGTGTTTAAATTTGCTTCTGAAAACATCGATGCTTTAATAGGAACTGTGATGCTCGATGAGCAAGACTACATCACATATGTGGGGACTTGAAATAGCATTTTTGCTATAAGTCGCACAGAGTCGAACCGTCTCCCTCAAGCTGTTTTTGTTTTTGTTCTGTTTTTTCTATCTTTTTTTTATTGTCAGCAAACACACAAAATATATGCAGTTTGTTTTGAATTAAAAGTCCCTATAAATAAAAATAAACAAAGGAAGTAAACATTGTTAAAATCGGGCAGTGGGAGTTATTTATGTGAGCATCCTTGTGTAGCACCCAGTCTCTTTTTGTTTGTTTTTTTTTTCTCTTAGGAATAAGGGCTACGTAAAAATAAAATATGAGAATTATTCATTATAAATTCACATATGCGACTTGTCAAAGCATTCACTGATGTGTGACAGTGATTAGCGGGCATGGGTGTGAGTCTGTATTTTAATATTACAAAACAGCATCTAAAAAAATAAGATGAAAGGGAGATGTGTTAAAAAAAAAAAAAAAAAGGCCAGTGCATAGCATTAGTGGTCTTCTGTTTTGTAGTGGTCTTAGTTGTGTAGATACGTAATTGTTCTACATGCCTCCAAGATACACAGAGAAGAGGTTTGAAGTCCAAAAGGTACAGTGGTATTTTGCATATGCGGTGTCCGTCAGGCCAGGGAGGGGCTGTGCTCTACTGATCCTCTCGCTGTCTGCCAGTCATTGTGTTTATCATTAAAATGAACTCCTTGTTCCATTATCCATGAGGGACCATCAGTAATGTGATAATGGTAGCCCTTCACTAGCCTTCCTTTGGTCAGGTCTGACAGAAACCTCACTACACCACAAAGGCTCAAGTTCAGGTAATTACCACTACATACTGCATGCTTGTTCCCTGAAGTGGTCTCATTTTTATGTATAATTAGCTCAAACATGGCAGGCTGTGTGTTTGATGACAGGAGGTCTGAAGAGGACTGGTGTCACACACGGGAAAGAAACAGATGGCGATATGCTGAAGCATCATGCCTTCATCTTCTCTCTTACTGTGAGTCTGGACTGCACCACTGCGTTTCACTGATTGTTCAAAGCTAAAATTCTACAGTGTCGAGCCAGCGAGCAGAAATCACAGAGTGAGGAAGAGCTGGAGTCTTTTTAAGAGCTGCAAAGACGAGCACATTTCAGATCTTGTTTGAATCTTTTCGTCCACTCTTAATGGTGCGCTTCCTATCCGCCTGATACCAAAGTAGAAATGTCTGTAAGCCATGTAAGCTGGAAAAGGCTTTGCAAAGTGCTTTGAAATAGAATGTAAGCATATATTTATTTTTATAGGTTAAAACTGGAGGAATGTGCAGAAGTCTGTCTCTGGAATTAATGAGAATACTGTATTGGAGTGAGAATTAATGGGAAGAAAGCAGCAGTTTGTGGGTCGTTCGGCTGCTCACAGCGTCAGCAAAAATGACGGTATATACTAGTATTTGGCTTTAGATCAGTCAGCATACAGACTATTTAGGGTGTTAAGATATAACGTAGAGATATAACTATAGAGTTCACTGTTTTGAGAAGATAAATATACAGTGCCCTCCACTAATATTGGCACCCTTGGTAAATATGAGCAAAGAAGGCTGTGAAAAATTTGTCTTTATTGTTTAACATTTGATCTTTTGTTAAAAAAAATTACAAAAATACTCTGCTCTCATGCATATCAAAACAATTGCAAACAACAACACAGGCTTATAAAAAATACTCTTTGTTAAATATAGGTGTGCAACAATTATTAGCACCCTTTTAGTCAATACTTTGTGCTACCTCCCTTTGCCAAGATAACAGCTCTGAGTTTTCTCCTATAATGCCTGATGAGAATGGAGAATACATGGCAAAGGATCTGAGGTCATTCCTCCATACAGAATCTCTCCAGATCCTTCAAATTTCGAGGTCCACGCTGGTGGACTCTCCTCTTCAGTTCACCTCACAGGTTTTCTATGGGTTTCAAGTCAGGGGACTGGGATGGTCATAGCAAGACCTTGATTTTGTGGACAGTAAACCATTTTTGTGTTGATTTTGATGTATGTTTTGGATCATTGTCCTGCTGGAAGATCCAACCACAGTCCTTTTTATGCTTTCTGGCAGAGGCAGTCAGGATTTCATTTAATATCTGTTGATATTTGATAGAATCCATGATGCCATGTATCCTAACAAAATGTCCAGGTCCTCTGGCAGAAAAACAGCCACAAAACAGGGGAGCCACCACCATATTTAACCGTGGGAATGAGATACTTTTCCATATCTGTGTGCCAAAACCACCTCTGGTGTTTATTGCCAAAAAGCTCTATTTTGGTTTCATCTGACCATAGAACCCGATCCCATTTGAAGTTCCAGTAGTGTCTGGCAAACTGAAGATGCCCGAGTTTGTTTTTGAATAAGAGTAGAGGCTTTTTTTCTTGAAACCCTTCAAACAACTTGTGGACAAACCCAGACTTTGTAGATCAAGTGCATATATGTCAAAAATGACGTAATTCCCAGTTAAGTCAAACACAGCATTATACCTGGTGTGTTTGGCCAAAATGTGAACAACTTCAGCTGATGAAAGTACTGAATTCATACTTTCTCCTAATTCATGAATTTTACAGATGCTTTAGTGTTCTGAATCAAGCTTGACACAAACAATATGTGTAATCATTTTTTTAGACTGAAGATTAAATTCTGACTACCGTTCTATAGGAGTAAAAATATTTTGTTGCTTTCATAACATTTGCTATTCCATGTCAGTATATTCATGACCTCTTTACATTCCAGCACTGGTGCAGAATCAAACATTTGCCAAACATTTGTCTACTAAGGCTTGTTTTTCCCACTTGGATCTACAGTAGCACATGTGGGATACTGCCTCTGTTTAGCAGATCTTAGCACCTCTCTTTCCCTCTGTACTGCCTGTTCTGTTCCGGCACAGAGATGAAATATTCATAGTAATTGTCGAGAAACCCCTGAATAAAGGGACAGACTATCAAATGAAAGGGAACTGTCAGGGAAGCTGTCATTAGAGGAGTGTTGAAGCTGAGACATTGCAGCTTTCTTTTTGATAAGCCTGTGCCCCGTGCAGTCCCACTGAGCCGTGCTTCCCTTAAAACATATTTATAATGAAGGGTCTTCGTCAGGGAACTGTCACTCTCTATCAGTCACTCGGCCCTGTATCGTTGACCTGATCCCTCAGGCACCACCTAGAAACACCTGATACTTCCCCCTCTCTTTTCCAATAATACTTCAAAAAGCCTGCAAAGGGTGTCAAAGTTTGTGTTTTGATCCACGAAAGACATGCACATAGTCAGTGATTAAAAATGTGGCAATGTTAATAAGTAGGTAGGTAGGGATCAAAAATAAATCACTCTTTGACCTATGATTTGTGGTGTCATTAAAAGAAAAATGCAAGTGGAATAAATAAAATTCATAAGAGGATGAATGCTAATAATATGCAACCAAAATCATATTTTAGTAAGTTATATAGGCCTATGAGATATCGTTTACTCACAAAACTCCCACAGTCATATAAGGATCAATTCGTGTGTTTTTTTATTGACTTATATCTTTAAACTGGTAATACTAACACTAAAAGTAAATGTTGAATAGCAGGGCTCTGCTCTGCATTATGGGGCAACCAACTTTCAAAATATCTACACCATCATCAAAACAGTGTCATTCTTGATGTGAATTTAGAACCAGTCTGATGACTTTCAATAACCAGTCATCAAGAAGAATCAACCAATAACGTCAAGTGTGTTTTAGTTGCAGTAAAATTAATTGACATGATGTGCGTGCGGTAATGATTTCCTACTTGTGCATTTTATATACTCTTGTCAAACGTAAAGAAAAACTCAAAAATCTCTATGTAAACATAAGCAGAACAAGAAATGGAAGAGGGACATGGTCCTCAGTGTATCTCTAAGATGCTTTTGGATAAAGCATCAGCCAAATGAATAAATCTAAATTCAAAGAACTGTATGAGTGTTTATGCTTTTTAAATGTGAAGCACTTCATGGAGCTGGCTCTTAACTCACTCACACACTTAGTCACTTAGAAGACAGAGGAGTCTCCACATGGTACCGTTTGTTTGCATCATCGCTTAAAAGAAAGAAATCAGCATCAGCATGCAGCAGCAAGATCTGACAAAGGCACACAATGCTCCATACATCAATGCTAGCCAAATTAATTACGCTACTGCCATTACACAATTATTGGCAACGTTCACTCAGTCAAAGTAGCCTGACTATAAAAGTGTTCACCTGTCTCCTTATTTACAACACGTCTGGCTTAAATCACTTTTGAACATAATGCTTTTTTCATCTGAGTGACGCTCAGTTACTGCACTCAATAACCTATAGCCAGAATAATTTGTCACATAATAGGTACAGAATTGCCTATCTACTGTATATCTATACCCACATATAAAGAAAATTGAATTACCTTTTACTATATGTTTGTCGAAAGCAGAACCAGTTCCATATTTGAAGAAGTCCAGATTTTAATGAGCTCATCTAGAAATACCTGACTCAACTATACTGGTATTCAGATCTACATATTTCAGCCAGGTTGTGTAGATGTTCACAAGCAGAATAAGGCATCAATGCATAGTAGTTTAGGTGGAGGTTGTCTAATGGTGCATGCTATTATGTTTGTGCTTTTTTCCCATGTTGCCCCAGCTCCCTCCATTAGGGATTTTATGTTTTTGTGTGTGCTGATTTTGTTAGAAAGCAATTAGTTTTCAGTAAAATGTTGGAATCCCTCTTTAAAAAGTAGTAGTCACTTGGCTGCTATAAATATTTTTTGTATGTTATGTATACATATTCTGTACTATTTATTAGAATGACATTTTCTATAATATTGACCTGTTTCTAGAATATTCGAACCTTAACATTGAATAATCAGTGCCTGACAGCTCCCATTTGAAGAGCTCTGAAGCTTTTTAATCTTCCTCACTGGGAAGCCCAGGACGCAGAGCCGGTAGCCATTTGAAAAACTGCTGGCTCAGCATCTGTGTATATGTCCCATGGCACTGCTTTGATCTGCTCTACCTCCAGACATCACCTTGAGGTAAAGCTGTTCTCATTGGCTCGATGGCCCATCAGCCTCAGCTTCCCCCGCTTTATGAGCTGCAGGCCCATCTGAAGTAACCAGGGAGCTTTTTAAGCTCATAAATGCTACAATAAACATATGTGTATTGCACTTATGCTTTCCAACAAGGGAAAAATTATTGTTTGTAAGTCAGTGCACATGGTGAGTCTGATGCTACCTATCAGTTGGATTTTCTCTCACATAGAGAGAAAGTGTTTATAATCACTGGCTTACAAGACAGTGGCGCTTCTCAGAGTTATTTGTGTGACTGTAGAACTGTGATTAGCTGTGCACAAAAATGACAACTATTACAAAATTGACAGGTGACTGTCTCCACTGGAGAACACATTCAAGACACATGAAAATGCCATGTGTAAACTGCTATCTGTCTCAGAGATCACCTAAAATGGTCATTAATACCACATGAGCCACCTGCATACAGGTATCAGAATATTCCTGTATACATGGTTGGTGTAAGTATGCCTAAGCATCTGTTAGCACCCACAATTCCTTGCAAATTCAGCATGTGCATATATCTCCTTTCAGTGGATTTTCTGAATAAGGTGTTTACATGCAACAAATTTCCAATTAAAACAAGTATATTCCAGGAGTGAGAATCAGAATTTGGGGAATCAGAATATTATATAAGTATATATAAGTACTAATGAGAATATTGCCAAATTCTGATTAATATTGGAATACTGATGCGCATGTAAACATAGTCGTTTTCACTGTCAAAATCTTCACTAGGTAACAATGTCGGTCAACCTGGAAAGTATCATAACACAAACTAATGTCACCAAAAATTCAAGACAAACAAAATTGACAAAAGCAGTCTTTATGACAACTTATGCCTGCTAGACCAGGATTGATCATTCTCCTATAGCAGCACACCCCATCTCGTTTTATTTCATACTTCAAATAAATTTGAGCCAAAATGTAATCTGTTTTTTCATTGAACACTAGAGAATGATTGTTGCATGAGAATTATGTCAGTCACAGAGCTCCACATTAGTGCTTTAAGCTCTTTATCATTCATCATATCATAATAAGCACTGTGGAGGATCACCTGTGTTAAGGCAATATTCTGAATTGTTGTCTTACAGATACAAACAGATTTTTTTCCTCAGTGGACTAATTAATACCAGGTCCTCTTACCTCTGCCTGGCTCGCCACTGACATTTGGTTCATGCTTGAGTGGCTATCAGGCTGATTTCCATCTCTCGCATGAAGATGTGACTGAGCAAGTGTGTGCGTGTGTGTGTGTGTCTACCGTATCACAAGGACAACACGAGACAGGTCTGCCTTTAGGAGATGGCATTAAGGTAGCATGACAATCGTGGATTAAAGACACTTTCAGCCAATCCCACCTTCCTCACAGGTTAGCGGTTCAATGGCAAATGCAAAAATGAAAAAAATTCACACATGCATACACATGAATTGGCTGCTAGTTTGTATAACTCCGCGTTAGACTTTAAGTTAGAGTTTCGTACATTATTCATGTTATAGTATCTGGCCTGTACAATACCCAGTTTATTGTACCCAAAATATGAATACTGAATAAAATTTTAACATTTTTCTTAATGCCTATGAAGTTACTATATCACTAAATCATATCAGAACAGTATTTTACTATATTCTGTATACTATATTGTGTATTTAACAGCCAAAATGTAAAATACGCTGTAACAATCATGGTTTGTTCATCACTGAGAATTAGCTAAGTTAGCTAGCTAGCTTAAAGGAACATCACCCTGAAACACATTGAATGTGTTGAATATATTGAAATAACTGTGCTGTGCATAGTGATCCTGGTGTGAATTTGTTGGTTAGATGGTAGCTGTTGTGTGTCGCACTCCGGGACACTTCTAGCGCTGTGGGAATGGTAATTAATAGGAGAAAACAATTTTCAATGCTTTCAAACATAAGGGATCTTACTGAAAACAGAAGAGCAAGTGTTTCTTGCAATGCGCATACAGTCAAAGCTCTCTTCGACTCATGCGTGTCAAACATGAGTACAGCTAAAAGGTTTCATTTACCAACAAACATCACTGCGAAAGAGCGTGCAAAACAATTTCATGCAGTTGCAATCTCGCCAAGTCAAGTAGATTTCTGCAACAACAAAAAAAACGCAAAAAAAAAATCTGCAAGTTGCATCGGAAATTTAGAAAAAAAGCCAGAGCAGAATCGAGCATTTTTGGCCGCAACAATCTCTGTGAAATCCTGTACAGATGTTCAACACAGAAACAGCAAAGTTGCAGATTGCAGTGCAGCTATATGAGTTACAGCAAAGGTTCAATTAGAAAGTTCTGTCATCTAAAAGATGAGGTGCATGATGGTGTAGAAGGTGGTATTAGCATGAAACTGGAAGCTTTGGAACCTTAACCTTGTGAGCAAAGTGTACAGATAAAGAGGTAAAAGAGCTGGACAGACTAAAGAACTAAAACGCTGCTGCATTGACCAGTTTAAGTAGAGATGAAGCAAGATCTAATTCCCACTGGCACCACTACTAGCAGGTAGTCGAACATGGGTGTGTTGATGTAAAAAGATTAAACAAAACAGAGAATTTCCATCCATCTTCTATACCACTTAATCCTTTTCAGGGTCACCTGGAGCCTATCCCAGGCACAAGGCAGGGTACACCCTGGACAGGGTGCTAATCCATTGCAGGGCACACTCACACACTCATTAATACACTATGGACACTTTGAACTTGCCAATCAGCCTACCACTGTGGGAATCGAACCCCGACCCTAGAGGTGTGAGGTGAACTTGCTAACCACTAAGCCACCGTGCACCCTACAGAGAATTTCATTACAAAATAAATTTTGGACGTCATCAAAGATCATTATAATAGTAATAGTGGTTAAGGGTGGATATTTTGTTTAACACAGCTTTTCTGTTCTGAAAAACATTCTCAATTACAGCAACAAGCTCAAAACATTAGAATGTAAAACCAGGAATGATTTAAGCCGTGGACCCAATTTCTGTGAATCCACAACTGAGTTCATATGCTGTGCCTTCGGTTTTATACAGGCTTGCTGAGAAAGTCCTCTGTTTTCAGGGAGAAATGTCAAATTGCAACAAAGTTCTACTAGCTGTATAATCATAAGCCAACCAAGATTAGTGACCCTTTTGAAAATCCCATTTTTGAGTGTAGTGTACTTTCATGTCATGTAATTTATGCATTATCATGGGTGTGGGTTGTGCACAAAATTATGAACTAAAATGAAGATAGTGAATAAAATTTTCTTCTCATCAATATTATTTATTGACCCTATTAAAGCGCTGAAACAAGCGGTAAGAAACAAACATGCATACCCTGCTGATATTTATCATTTTATATTTGTACCTGGAGGAAGTGTGCAGCCTGGACAAACTCCTGCAGCAGCAGCTCTCATTAACCCAGTGCTAAATCACACACACACTCACACAGAGAGAGAGAGAGAGAGAGAACAGGTCTCCTGGTGAACTGCTGTGTTTTATCACAGGGATGCCCACATTAATATGCAACCTCTTGTAATGTTTGTCTTAACCAGTTCTCAGAATATTACATTTACAAATAACTTGTATGTACACACCGTGCACAGAGCCAGCAGCTTGTACAAACAAGCAGAGAGTGGCTACAGCCTGGAACAGATGATTAAGCCACTTCACGGCCAATCATGATTAGCGTCTTTGGCTTTGCGCCATGGCTTTGCTCATCTCCTTATGGATAACACTAGTCTATTGTAGCACAGAGCCCAGGAAACACACCCTGAGGAGAAGGAACTCTGTTGTGTGTGTGTGTGTGTGGCAAAGGTTTAAAGGATTGGAGCATAAAATCTTAACTATGCACTCATTTGTCTGCCAACTAGAAATTATGTACATCACAAATAAGCCATCCGCCAATAAACTAATAATTATTTATGCTGTTTTTTTGTGTAGAATTATAATCAGTTTCACAAAGATTCAAACTCAATCCCAGTAGATTTTTATGTATTAGATCGTTTTTAGATAATTTAAAGAGAATGATGCGTTATTTTATGCAATTGGAGCCACATTTGTCTTCAAACTCTTCTAAAGATGGGTCCTGAGGAGAAGTAGCTGTTTCTGAGGTTTTCTGGGGGTGAAGGCTTTCCTTTAAAATGTAATGATGAAAAGACAATTTGATTGGCAATTTGAATGACTTGTGATCCTTTTTTTTTCCACCACCATCTTTCTGTGGTTCATACATAAACCAACACACAGATGCTCAGAAATTCAGAAGTTCAGGATTTGTACATCTAGTATGCTGTCGCATTCATGGAAATATCTGAACAATATCAGAATCTAGAAAATGCTTAAAGAGAGTAAACAGGACTATTAGCTTTATATAATGTAGGCATTTACTTAAATACATACATGCAGGGCTAAAGGAAGTTAGCAAAGAGCGATATATTGTTTATTGACTTATTTGACAGATAATTATTTGATTATGAACATGCAACCTAATGCAAAATATAGGCTCATTAGTTGTCCCGTACATTTGAGAATTTATTAAACTACTGAAGTGAATATTTTTAGACGACAACTGATAGAGGGCAAAAGACAGGACCTTATTTCATGTTTTCCGTGCTGTTCACATCATGCCCCTACAAAGGCAATGGACTGGAAGTCTGATGAGAGCTACTTCTGTTGTCTCACTTTGAGCCTCATAAAAGGAAGCAGCCTTGTCAACACCAAAGGCTGCAGTCCCTCTCCTTATCCAGAGAGAGAGAGAGAGAGAGAGAGAGAGAGAGAGAGAGAGAGAGAGAGAGAGAGAGAGAGAGAGAGAGAGAGAGAGAGAGAGAGAGAGAGAGAGAGAGAGAAAGAAAGACGGTCTCAGAAGAGCTGCCCTTCACCACACTCTGTCTGAGTGCCTGAAGGAAAGTAGAGATTTGGTCTGGAGCCATTTTTGCCACCTTCCACTCTCCTAATAATGGCTTCACTGCTGAGGAACAGAAGGACAGCTGACTGTAGGCTCCCTGAGAAAACTTAAATAATAATAATTAAAAAAACATTAATGGAATTGGCAACCTCTGTGTCTCAGCATACTCTGTGAGTTGGTACTGAGGCATGCAGTGCTTCTAGCCTGCCTGTAGGGATAGTCATTCCCAAACCACATCTACCATATACACACACACCACGATCACTGATGCCTGTTCTATAATTAAACACACCATAACACACATAACATGGATGACTTGGCTTGCTACAGGCATGGATGGTAAAAACCTAATCAAAGACAGAGATGAAATCTGTTAGTCCTTTCTTTAGGATAATATAGACCAGCTTTTGGAAGAAAATGTTGTAGTCTGATATGTCTCTGTTATGTTCTAACTTCACCAGTTTATTAATTACATCTCCCACCTTTACACACATTATACATGGCAACATGTGATGCTGTGAATGGAAACATCTTAATTAAGCATGCAAACTGATGGGCCACAACAAGACCAGTTGCTTTAACTATCCATCCATCCATCCATCAATTTTCTGTACCGCTTATCCTACCCAGGGTCGTCCCAGAGAACTTGGGGCATAAGACTGGGGACACTCTGGACATAAATCAATCGCACACACACTCACGCACTACAGACAATTTAGAAATGCCAATCAGCCCACAGCGCATAAATTTTGGACTGAGGGAGGAAACCAGAGTACTCAGAGGAAACCTCCAAAACACAAAGAGAACATGCAAACTCTGCATAAACAGGGCAGAGGCAGGATTCGAACCCTCAACCCTGGAGGTGCAAGGCTAACATACTAACCACTCAGCCACTGTGCCCACAAGCAATTTAGAGTAGTTCACCTACTAACATGGTTTTGGGAGGAAACCAGAGAACCTGGTTGAAACCTACACAGACACAGGGAGAACATGCACAGAAACTCCACACAGACAGTAACCCGAGCTCACTCAAACCCGGGACCGTGGAGCTGTGAGGTAACAATGCTACCCACTGACCTCCATGCACACAGTGTTGTCTCTAAGAGTCAGACTCAAAAATATACTTTTATTGAAATTTGTTCTCATAACCCTTTTTATGAAGGCCATATTCAAATACCCTGTGAATACATTCAAAATGTTATAATGCATCATTATACACATTGTTAACATTTTCAGGAAAAATGCATTACACTTTAGTCATAGACTAAAGACTTTATTTTATTTGTATAGCTCTTTGAACACTAGACACTGACACAAAGCAGCTGTACAGAAATCTGGATATAGAGCTAGGTCTAGATGAGCAAGCCAGAGGCAACAGTGGCAAAGAAAAACCTCCTGAGACGACTTGCAAGGAACCAGATTAAAAATGGAGCCCGTCCTATTCTGGGTGACGCTGGATAGTGGGATTATAAATCTTTTCCCTTTGACAGTTTTGTGCTATAAAGTCAGACAGTACCGAGTGTGCTGAAAGAATGTTTATGATTACAGCAGCAGTTCTTAAGTACTGTAAGTTTCCAGTACTCAGATGAGATTTTCCATTGAAGAAGGGGTGAGATATGGGCATAATTTTTTGTTGTTGTAAATATTAGGAAGTGTACATATTTAGGGTATTGATGTTGGACCTTATAACATAACTAACATAACATTATGACATGTCAGGAACATGTTCATTTGATTATGAATATGGCGTTCATAGAAAGTGTTGCTTTAAGTACTATTATTGCAATTTCAATTATGGAAAATAAAAAAAAATAAAAAAAATCCTATATGGTGTTAGTAAGAGAGTCAGTAATCATATCTGGGCATCACTGCACATTTACAACGTGAAAACTGTCACTGTCCTTCCCTCATTCCTCATCCCTCATGCACTCTGTGTGTCGCATCACTAGGACTTGCTCTGCATTTGACATTCATGGGCTTGAGGTCCTATCTGAATGATTGAGTGCCAGCGTTTGCGATGGCAAATTGCATCGTTTCAATCCAGGAGAGTTTTTCCCTGCGGGTGTGGCGGAAGTCCCCTGGGCCAGCCTGGAGCTCAACAGCATGTTGTACATCCACATAAAAAGGAAAAAATATGGGAGCTACTCTCATCTTTATGATGTGGAGATTAATCTGTCAGCGTGGCCTGGCGTAAATCTGCGCCCTGCTTTTGCAAAATACTGTTTTACTCGCCTTTACACTATATTTTATCTTTTATTGGCAATAAACATAAAACAGCACAAAGGGGTAATGTTCTCATCAATATTATTACAAAATGACAATAAATTTGCAGGCTTATAAGCTTTTGAAGGAATTCCCACTCCGACCACAAAGCAGTTAAGAGAATTTGAGTCTCACTGAGCAGTAGGTCGAACATGACACCTTCTGAGCTTCAACTGTATTCTTCTTTAGGATGATGCCAAGAATCAATCAATTAACCAAATAATAAATTGTCAATATACGGCAAAATATAAATAAATATAAACGGTATATTTATTGTCATAAACAGATTAGTAATAATATTTAAATGAATATTCAATTATTATTAATTATTTCGTACATATAATGTAATGGAGTCCCTGAGTCTAATTAAGGATTTGCTCATTTGAATATTCCCCGGCATGCTTAGCGGTTATACCAGTTAGCACACACACACACACACACACACACACACACACATTATATATATATATATATGTTATGCTACATATATGCTACATATATAAATGTTATTAGTCATGTGCTGTGTGTGTGTGTTGGGATATAGTTGTTCTGTGAAAAGTAGTGCCATTTTACTTTGCTATTTGTGACAATACAAGTGATATGTAGCTACTGAACTCTGGAGTATATAAAACACGAGAGACAGAGACTCTCCTTGAAGACGAAGGGCTTAATTAATGAGGGCCTAATCAGTAAAAGACGACATTATTCATTTTTACCTGTCACACACCACCTCCGGAGGTCTTCATCCTCCATCTGCTTACATAAAGCGCGGTGTGTGCTGGATGTTGGAGCTGCTGCGGCTTTTCCTGTCAGGATTGCAATGTCAACGCTTTGCTTGCTCTCTCACCCTCGGAGACCACAGCCTCAACAGCACAAAAGCCCCAGCCGCTTTCTGCTATGCTAATTATCTTAGCTGGAGGTTAAATTAACACTTTAAATTAAAAAATTAGCACCAAACAAACACGGCAAAACACACTAATGATTAAACCATCTAAATAAAGCCGCTTCATTCCAAAGGCATGGCAGCGTGAACAGAGTTTTATTACCGTCATAAAACATGTCAGAGAAGGAGATTCCCATCCAAATAGACTTGCAGTCAGTGTCAGATAATGCCATGGAGATGGATGGTATGCTTACTGTATTATGTGATTATTATGTAAATGGTTTTGGAATGAATATGATGCCTGATTTCCTTAAGTAACAAATCAGTAAAGCGAGTCTCTGTAATCAAAGCCTGTGTGATTGAACATAGGAGCTTATTTCATTATAAGCACAAAAGCTTTAGAGGGGATACAATGGGTAAATAATATTGGAAATCAAATAGTTTGGGACTATTTATTAAAAACAAAACAAAACAAAAACCAGCTAAATGAAGCTTCAGAAGGCAGAAGATTATTGGAGGCAGATTGTTGGAGGAAACAAATCACTGTGGTGCTCTACTGCTCTCTAGTGGTGAACTACACACACTGCACTCCTTCCACAAGAGCTTCAGGCCATGCTCTCAATACATCTGTTATGCACCATAGCAATACAGAGAAATGCATTTATGGAAGAAGAAAAAAAAGGTTACGTTTTTGTTAACTATGGCACAGTTTAATACAAACGTTGTGCATTTATTGATGGGGTGCAGAAATACATTTGCCTTCTTTGCGGATCAAGAAACACGCAGATGAGTTTACCAACACTGGATTTGAGCATTCAACAGTCATTACTTCAGAAGCTTACAAATGACATAACTGGGATTTTGTCTTTGGTCTCTTTAGAACACTGCGAGTCCAGTTAGAGATAGATCCATATAGATTATAGACTATCCATAAAGCTAGAACAGTACATCAGGGCTGAGCAGATAAGAGGTTCACAGCATCTGAGGGTCCTGGAACCAGTGTTACCTGCTCCACTTTAATCATCTCCTCCACACAAACTCAGCAGAGCCTGCTGATAGTCTCCTTTAGTGTGCTCCTATAGATAGAGTGCACCATCAGAAATCATGCATGTGTATATACAACATTGCAGATATTTTGAAAATGGAAGTTAATATGATTATTAAAATGCATAGGAGACATGCATGGTGCATATAAATGTGATTAACATGTAACTTACAGAGATGGTCTGGTACAGAGACTTTCCAAACTGGGCCTTATACTCAGACCTGATCTTCTTAAGGTCTACCTCACAGCGTGAGATCATGATCCTCGTTACCACTTTCTCCTTTGCACCTTTACTCTGAAACACATACACAGTTATCTTACTATCCTTCTGAGAACTGTAAGCCATAACCACTTGTCCTAATTATTAATGCAGCTAATTCATGCTATGCCCACACACAAACCTAACCATAACCTTAAGAAACCAGTAACCAAAAGGAAACTATTGGACTCTTAGTTTAAAAAAAATAAAATATAATAATAATAATAAGAAGAAGAAGAAGAAATACAAGCTGCATATTTATATGTGTGCCTCTTTATCTTGGTGGGGACCAGGAGTCCACACACACACACACACACACACACACACACACACACACACACACACACACACAGCCTGATGTAACTTCCCTGAAATAAGCTTCCTGTGACAACAGCAGCTAAATTACCACAAAGATAAACCTTACCCTTTTAAGGTTGTGAGTGAAAGTTTTTTAAAGGAAAGGAAAAACAGGACAATATGCAGTTACCTTCATGGCATCACCGAGTTTGTTGGCAAAGTAGAGTTGTTTGTTTTCAAAGCACTGGACTGCATAGAAAGAGTGTGGAGACAGTTTAGTTTACATGCTGTACATTACACAAAGGGTATGTCTGTGTCTCTGTGAGACTGTAACACCTCTATGAATATGTGTACACAAGTTAGCAAACGAGTCTAACCGAGTGCAAGGAAGGACTTCTCCAGATCTCCTTTCACCTCCTTCCTGATGCTCTCCTGCATGTCGTAGGGACTGTAGCTCTTGTATCGGTCAAATACTAGAGATAAATAAGCATGATTCAAACACATATTTTGCACAAAACCTATTTCTCAATTAGCTTTTATTTTTATAGAGAACAGAGGTGAACATAAGGAGCTTAAGAACCTTTCTGCAGATGAGGGACACTCCTTTCTGACATGATGCTAATCCAGGTTTTGACATCAGTGCCTTTACGTTTCACTCCAGCTTCATACAGTGCCTGGGAAGCAGAAAAACAAAGGTATGGAATTCTTACACTTCCTGAGAGGTGACGTGTAGTAGTAAATGGTGTTCATTCATTTAACCAAGACTTTAAATTTAATCCATATTTTATGACTTACTCTGGCATCTTCATCAATTTTCTCATAGTCAACTACAGTGCTTGGCTCATCCCTCTTGACCTGTTGGGAAGTTATAAGATAATTACACATGACTTCAATAAGTTGATTTTTTTTTTTGGCCAGGTGTGTTACACAGACAAGGAATATGTCTTGGTTACTGCACATATAACATTACACACAACCTTTGACTTTAATCTCTATTTAAATGTATTTATTTATTACTCATTGTTATTATTATTATGATTATTGTATATTTAAACATAATTCTGTTGTGGCTTATTTGGTTGATTGATTTGTAAAGCACTTTGAGCCAACTTCTGTTGTTTTAAATGTGCTCTAGAAATAAAGGTTGACTTGACTTGACTATAGATATACAGTACATAGATGCCCAAGAAATAGATAAGCACAAACTATCAAGAAATAAATGACAATGTAAATATGTGCTGAGGAAACATACTGGAATATTAGAACAGGTACACAATAAACAATTTATAAAACTAAAGGAAATCTTTAATTCAGATTTGAGCCACTCACCGCCACTAGGGCGAGCAGCAGCTTAGCGAAGTCTCCTGAGGTGTCTCCAGCCACATCCTTCTCCAGGTCCTTCTTGAACACTGCACATATACACATTCACTTACTGCTGTTGCTGTTTATCTGTGACCAGCTAAAGTTGACTTGTGCACCTTCTCACACTTACTTTCTTTGTAGACTTTCTTAATCTCCACCAGCTCTGCAGTGCTTCGAGAGCAGAGGATCTCAATCAGGCTCTCCTCATCTGTTCCTAAACCCTGAACAGACACATGGTACAGCAGTTGGTATATACATATACATACACACACATGCACACACACACACACACACAAATGTAGTATGTAACTCAGCTGATTGAATGAGACATGGTTCTGTTGTTAGGTTTATCTTACTTTTATGGAGGCTTTAATCTCAGAGGCATCGAACTGAGCAGTGCTCTTCATCAGGCCCAAAATAACGGTCTCAAGCGAGCCAGACAGTGCCCCCTTCAGGGCAGAAATCATATCCTGTACAGGAGGGGCATGAAACAAAAAATCAGTGTTTTAAATGATAAAACATTTTGGCTCTTTTAAAAAAAAGAAAATAAGAATAAGAATAATAAGAGGAAGAATTGTTCTGACCTTCTTGGCTCTTCTCTCATATGCAAAGGCAATTTCTCGTCTTTGGCCATATGTCCGTTTGGTGAGGATCTGAACAATGGTCTGTTCATCCACACCTAAGACACACATTGTGTGTTTGTTGTTTTTTTTTTTTTCACTAAAACCTTTAATGTTATTTTGTACAGATACAATTTTTTAAATGCTTTTCTAAAAACCCTCCAGGATAAAGAGGGGAGCATGGTTGTACGATTGATATATATTTTGTTAACACGACACAAGTTCCTATTCTACATTTGAATTTTCCACTGGTAGAGAGAAAAAAGGCTTTAATGCGCATGTGTTGAGTTGATTGCAGGCTACAGTCACAAATGCCTCACCCAGAACTTTCCATGCGTGGGTAAGAGCTTCCACACAGGATGATGACTCATGAAGGCTCCTGATTCTGGCCAACATTTGCTCTTTGGTAAACCCGGTCAACTGAATACTGTAATCACCTCTAAATATATTCTTTCACAGGAACTAGACAGACAAGGAGATAGAGCGTAATGCTTTTGCTCACCTTTAGTTTTGATAGCGGTTTCTATTCTGGCAGCATCTTTGTCTGGATCAAAATCAGCTGCAGGAATCACAGTAGGATAGGTGGGCTCGCTTGACTGAAACACGCGATTGAAAAGAATGCAATGTTACAGTTTGGACTTCAACTTGATGTGGGACAGAAATGAGTTTCCTTTAATCTTAGGAAAACCTACCCCAAAATTAAGTGTCAGTTGACCGAGGAAATCAGATACCAGCGCCATCTTAGACGTCCTGTAAGACACAATGTGTGCATGTTAATAATAGTTTAAAAATAGCTTGTAATTTGGTTAAAGGGTTAAAATTCAGTTTTGTAAAAAGGAGGGGAAACCCTGGAAGGGAAGTGAGAACAGAGTCGTTTAAGAACCCCATGCTGCCTGAGTCACAGAGGGAGCGTTATGTAATCGAACTGAAGAAAGCACAGGCTGTGTTTGCTTAGGGTGAGCCAGACATCAATGTTAAGATCACCAAGTCCAAATTCTATTAAGGTCTAGCACAAAGAGGGCTATGTTAGCTCAGAAGTAGGTGCTTCCATGAGTCATTAGACTGCTTCTGAATAATACAAATAATAAATCGACAGAAACGTAGAATTTCAGGTAGATTAAACTGCAGCCGTGATTTCTTTGTGGAGTAGAGGTCCAAAGCAAAGCTCTTGAGAGTACTGCCAGGTTTTTTTCCCCACTTCCTGGCTATTGTTCAGAAGACCAAAATCAGCCATATCAACAGCCTTAGTTACATAGAAACCAAACAAACAGTGAAACTACAGGCTCACTCTAACAAAATTCCGTACCAAGGTGGGGATTCGTTTCATGATAAGGGTTTTGAAGCTATGCTGCTTTACTGCTGTCCTTTGGTCTTTTGAGTTTAGATAAAATGCATACGGTCATTATCAGAAAGGACACACCTTTAAGAGAGTGAGAGTAAAGAGAGCATGAGAGGGGGGAGAGAGAGAGAGAGAGAGAAGGAGAGAGAGAACGAGAGAGAGACTCTCTTATCACACAAGAATGGGAAAATCCTCTAAACATGGGAGATAGAATCATGCCATGTCTACTTCTGCTACCTAAAATGCTCACTGTGATTAAGACCTCAAAACTAACTATGCACGTTTAAGACTGTTTAAACGTTGTCGTTCTTCCATATATAGGGAAGTCTTGTTATTGCTAGAGAAAACAGTACTGTAGCTTTAACTTGAGCCGAGCACATTAGCAGGAAGGAATAGGCATCAATAAGGTTGCCAATGCAACATTTTTCCTCCATACACTAGACTAGATGCTACAGAACCTTTAGGTTATCATAGTTCTTCAGTAGGTTTGGGGTTTGAACTTACCTAAACAAGCAGATGATGCAGAAGAGTTCCAGCTATGAAAAGTAAAAAGGGTGTGGTGGTTAAATACCACGACCTCTGCCAGGAGTTATTCCCTCCCTTTAATGCAGTAGTGCCTCCTCCTCTAGTACACAGCAGGAGAAACTCCACCCTGAAGATCCCAGCACAGAATCCTCCATGCACCACTGTAACACAAGCCTGCCTTTTATGCATGCTCATTTCGACATTTTAAAAGCTTCACATGAAGCAGATCTTTAGAACTCAACCTTGTATCTTATAAATATTATGAGTAAGAAAGGAAATATTGAGCAAGATGAGATTGATAATAATACTATGCACAGATGTTTATTAATAATCTACTCTCACTGAAGGTACACACCCTTACTGTTTACAGTTTGTGTGTTTAAACTAGACACCAAAATACACCTTTAGTGTTTGATTACAGCTTATGAGAGCAAAACCAAGTCTTATAATAGCAGGTTTCAAACTAATCATTAGCTTTTGAATGTGAGAACATCAGATACATAAAAGTCTGCAAGAAAACTGCAGCCAGTTCATCACATCAGCACTGAGGATAAAGCATCAATCTCATATTTATTTATTTTAAAAAGTCCACCATCATGTATTTTTCTTTGATTATTTTTTAGCATTAACTTTCCTCCTACAGTGAACAAAGTACTTTCAATTGGCCTTATTTATCAATATTTTAGTAAGTTTAAGTGATGTATAAATGTTTTCTTAGGCCAAACTGAACTAGAAACTCACAGACATTGTAAAGTTTTGATGACTCTTATTTTATTCATGCTCACATGCGTATGTTGAAAAAAAAAAAAGGCAATCACCTGTAAATAACAGTAAACTGCATTCACAACAAAGCTGATTTAGATTTCGTGACTGCTACAAAACTCAAAACGAGTCAACAGCGAAAGTGTGTCTCCTAAACACTAATTCTTCCAATAATGCAGCTCAGGCACTGTAGTGTGTCGACTACCACAAGCACACACCAACTCACCATTTTTTTTGTGCTGATTTAACTGAAATTCACAAAATTAGTACTTGTGTACAATTGAAATAAATAATCTATTCATTCTTGTCAATGTTTTCCATATAGAAGTTTGCAGTAACTCGCACCAGTTACACAATTCGTTAGTCGAGGTTCACATTTGTGAGTCTCATTATACCCAAATTTGCATAAAGCCAGGAGCTCTTGTAAGATATGAACTGGATACTCCTGCAAAGAATTTACAAATAAATATGTTTGTATACAACTTCAAATATGAGGTCCATTGTTCATGGAGGCCAAATCACTGTACACGTCACTTTGCAAAAAGAAATATGGATTTTTTTTTATTAAATACTTATCATTTATTGTTACTTTAAAAGTAAAGGAAACTTAAAGTTTCACAATCAAAGTGACATAGGTCTTGGGCTTTTTGCAAAATATATAGAAAGCACTCACACACACACAGATTTAAGTATGACATACCAAAAATAGCATTTAATTACAAATTGAGAAATAAATGACATTTGAGAAAATGCAGGAATACAGAATATTTACTGGTAGCTTACTCTTTACTTTGCAGATATTATGTTTTATTGTCATGGAGTTACTTTTTAACCCCAACTCAAATTCAGCTTCCAACTGCTCCACTGAAGCGAACACGAGTAAAGAATCAGGGGGAAAAAATAAAACAACTAAAACAACTTCACCTGCAACAGATGTTAGTCCTCATCACTTATTTATTCAGTTTGCATGTCCTTCTTCATGTGTGTTTTTATTTGTCCATTGTTTTTTTTTCCTATTCTTTTTCCTCTGCTTTTTACTGGCCGTCCCTGCTGAGCCTTGCCTCCCTTGTGCAGATGCAGTCATGCTGTTACCCGGCCTTGCTCCTTTACATCCTCCTGCCTGAAGGATTGTGTGTAAGAAAGAGTTAAAAGGTTAAGGAAGGAATGACGAATAGTCAGCTGATAACTAGTCAAGAAAATCATAGTACACAGTTCTCACGCATAGCTGCACATTCAGTTTCCTAATTTAATCTGTCAGTGATGTGTGCTTAGTTTCCATTGCAGCTAACTGCAATACTTAGCTTAGAGTTTAGCTGCAAATGTTCAATTGCAATGGAATCTCTTTTTTTTTTCTTAGATATGAAACTAAACTTTGTTTTAGCAAAATGTGGGCTCTCTATGTATTTCTTTTGCTCTAAATGATTTATTTTATTGTGCTTGTATGTGAATTGTTTATATTTATTTATTTATTATCTATGTGTATTTCCTGTCTAACTTGTTGGGTCTAATGTTCAGCTAGATAAAGCTCAGAGGGTCAAACTGCTTTGGCAGCACTGCTTCTATCAGGTTAGTCTGGAAATAGAAGTATAGTGTAGTACTTTAGAATACTAGCAGTGATTGAGGAGCTCTAAAATATAAACATAAACTACCCCCCCATCCCCCCATCCCCAGCCACAAGGCAACATGTTTGAGCTGTTTCTGTTATTTCTGGAGCATGTGAATGTAATGATAGGCAGTGCCACCCATCTGATAAGAGAAATAGACATGCATGTATTTGCTCTCAGTTGGCAGGGGTTGACCACAATGACCACAGTTCAGAAGAGACTATGTAATGGGATTTCCTTTAAAAAAGGAGTACTGTTTTTATTGGTATGTTATCCATTGTGTTATAGATACTCTCATAACAGTTTCTTAACCAACTGAGCAAAGAATCATAGGTTATCAGGAAATCCTGGCTAATTCCTATTCTGTCAAAACAGAAAGAACTATGCTGCTGGTTCTACCTTAGGCTGTATGCGTGGGCGTGGAGGGAAGGTGCATGGAGGTCTACAGTATTTCTTGTGAAATGGCATAAGATGAAAGGGATCCACAGGAACCCAAGGAACTTTGGCCTCTGGGATTACTGGAGGTCCACAGTGGACAGCCTGGAGGTCATAGACACTGCGAGTGGGCTTCTTTCCATCACTAGCTTTGAATATGGTCAAAAAAGCCTCACCAGATTTGTGCCCCAACAGATATCTCCCCTCTTGTAAGCTGAAACAGAGAGAAAGAGAAGGCTGTGGTTATAGTGCTAGTTTTCCATGAAGACAGAAAGGTATGCGGCGTGGTGCTGGCTTGTGAAATGAGTTTCAGACAAGTGATTGCAGGGGTGGGTGGGGGAAGAGGCAATGCTCTAACCAATAGTGAAACAGCACAAAACCCAGTTTGGATGCAGGCTCTGGCTGAAAATGCTGAGTGACAGCATACTCCCACATTCCTTAACGCAAGTTGCAAGACATGCTAGATGGGCAATGAGATGGCCAAAGGAAGGTTGTGGAAATGAAAGTGTGTGAAACTTAGTTGTGAAATCAAATTGTGACAAATTAGAACATTTAAAATAAACTCAAAAAAGAAGAAAATTAAAATCAGTAGGTAAATAATGTAAATAAAGAACTGTGGAGAGTTGTGTGGATCCATTTACAGTTTTATTAAATCGGTTACTAGAACTGTGACTAAACCCAAACACAAGGTTGAAAAAAAAAATGAGCAAGACCACCTCAAAACTTCTGATTCTGTTTGAAACCATCTATTTGAAGCAGGGGTCTCATGTGTCATCAGGTGTTGCATTCAGCATGCAGTGAATCAAAGTGACAGAAACCGAACACTGTACAATCTATAGATCAAGCCCAGTGAGGTTGAATGTTTTTGCTGAAATATCAGCAGCAGGTGCTGAATGCTGTGAATGAAGCAAAGTGTAGTGGAATTGAACTTATGAAGATACTCTATAGACTGAAAATATACGGTATGTAATGTTCAAGAGTCACAATTATCAGCTCATACTGTATATCAGCATATACAACCAAGTCTTTGGACAAAAACTAGGGTTACAGTTTAGAGGAGAGGTGCCCAATCTTCTCTGCAAATCTTATCAGCCAGTGGGTGCAGGTTTTCATTCCAACCAAGCAGGAGCCGCACATGATTTCCACATTTATCTTGGCTTTAAAGAAACTCAGGTGTGGCTTCTGCTTGGTTGGAATGAAAACCTGCACCCACACTGGCCCTTTCTATATAAGATTAGACACCCCTGGTTTAGAGCATTTATTTAATTTTGTTTAATTATGTAAAGACGTTAAATCATTTTAGAATTCACATCTTCTATCGGACATTGTGAACCTGGAACTAGGAAAATCAATGGGAAGTGCAGCTTAGAACTTGAGTAACAAACATGAAATAATTCACATGAAGCACCAGGAAAACCTTTCAAAAAGACCTTAAACAAGGAAGGTTGAAATGAGGAGCATGTGGAACCAATTACAACAGGGCACAATTGTAAACAAGAAATGAGACAATTTGGAAAGTGGAAAGCCAGAAGGGCCAAATAACAAGCAAAATTATATGGACAGCCATGGGAATTAAAATAGTGCCATCACAGCATGTTCATGCAATAATGGTTAGACTGCTGTTTGTGTCTTTGTTTTCCAATACAAATGATTTTTGTTGCATTTCTTATTGTTTGATTTTGAAAGGTGCACATGCAGGTAGTTTCAGGTCAGAGTTCTGTTCACACAGATAAGTAGGGCTGGGCAAAAAAATATCGATTCTCCGATTTCTACAATTTAACGAAACGATATTGATTTTTGAAAACCCCGAATCAATTCTTCATGTGCGTGCTTTATTTGAGAGGCTGTGAATATTGTCTGTGGTTCGCCTCTCATCCTGAAGATGTCGCCATCTTTCAAGTTTTGGGGCAGTGGTGGCTTAGCGGTTAAGGCTCTGGGTTACTGATCGGAAGGTTGGGGGTTCAAGTCCCAACACTGCCAAGCTGCCACTGTTGCGCCCTTGAGCAAGGCCCTGAACCCTCTCTGCTCCAGGGGCAGACCCTGCACTCTGACCCCAACCTCCTAACATGCTGAGGTATGCGAAGAAAAGAATTTCACTGTGCTGTAATGTATATGTGACCAGGACAGACTCATGTTTTGAATTTTGAAAACGGTTTTATTTCTTAAACATGTTTCAAGTTGTTAATGAATTTCACTCTTGCACATTTACAATGTGCAGTTTGTGTGCATGTATTTATGATTTCTTGTTACAATGTTTGTTACTCAAAGTAAAAGTAAAAAGTAATGAAACTATAATTGTGAGTGCCCTATTGTTAATGTAAATGTGTATTTCAGTAATATAACCAAGTAAGAGGGTTTCAGTTACCAGCATTTATATTAAAACATGGATTCCATGTCTGCAAAACTAACATTTGAAATTAAATATTGATAACTAATCAATATAGAATCAAATCAAAATTGAATCGAAACCATATAAATAAGTATCGCCAAATTGGTCGCAATACCCAGCCCTACAGATATGTGTAGAATAGATGGGGTTTCGACATTTTTAAAATGCCACAAAGCAACACTAAATCAAACAACTGCAAATCAGCGTGACAGTTTGATCACATGGTCACAACTTTCCTGTACAAGCACAAGGCTCACGTGTACACCTTGGTTAGAATGAAATTCACACACTCATTCACACCTAGGAATGATTTAGCGTAACCAATCCACCTACTGGCATGTTTCTGTGAGGAAACTGGAGAACTCAGGCTTGAACCCTGGAGCTGTAATGCAATAACACTACCCCATGAACCCACAGACAAAACAATTACGCACGCACGCATGCACACGTGCAAAAGTCTTAGGCACATGCAAAGAAATGCTGTAGAGCAAAGATGCCTTCGAACGTAATGAAATTAAATGTTTCTACATTTAAAAAATATTATAAAGAGCAGTAAACAGAAATAAATGAAATAAAATCAATATTTGTTGTGACGACCCTTTGCTTTAACAAATTTAGTAGTAGTCTCCGCTACAATGTGTGCAGTTTTATAAGGAAATGAGCTGTAATTTTTATTGAGCATCTTGCAGAATCAGCCACAGTTCTTCCAGAGACTTTGTCTTTCACACTTGCTTCTGATTTTTGCAGCAAAACCCAGCAGCCTTCACTGTGTCTTTTGTCTGAAAAGTGTCTCTTGCATAAGATGCTGCTTTCTTTAATGACATACAAACATTTGTCTGTAACATTTAATTTTTGTGCCAGAAAACTGTCTGGAAATCTAAATGTTTTTTGTGCTGACTTGATAATGTAGGAGTAGACACACACTAATATATATATATATATATATATATATATATATATATATATATATATATATATATATATATATATATATATATATACATACATACATACATACATACATACACATATACACATTATATATATATATATATATATATATATATATATATATATATATATATATATATATATATATATATATATATATATATATATATATATATATATATATATATATATATAACAAACCTACAGACAATGAGAGAAACATATATCTTACCTCATGACTTTTTTCAGTATGTGGTGGAGTGTGTTCAAGCACCTAGCTGGTCTGGAAGACCAAAAATAGGATTAAAAGGGTTCAACAAAAGTGCATTTGTATGAAGACAAACCCAGATAGGATTTGTAAAAAAATATTAAGCTCTTCAAACATTAACACATGCACACATCAGGTGTGCAATAATGATGGTATGTAATCATGTGATATCTGACTTTACACACAGAGACTAGCATAGAAAATGAAAGGAAAAGGGAAATGAGGGTATGCAGTGAGTGTACTTGAAATCACAGGACGTGTTCTGGATCCAGTCAGGCTTGAGCTCTTGAAGCTGCACCACCTTTGATGTGTGTGCATTAATCCGACCTACACACAAACACACACACAGAACTGTAACAGAGTATTCATATAGATATAGGTGATTTTTAAGCTCTACTGCTACTGGTGGCATACTGATTTTCCAATGACATGCTAATTTCATTTGTGATGGATAGTGGTGGATGAGCAGGGCATAGTCAGGCAGCGACATGCTGTTGCAAAACGAGTATTGCATCATTCAATTTGGCTCTGAAGGCTATGTGAACTATTGTAAAGCAGAGCATACAGAACAGACACGTCTCCACATGTTGCATGAGCTCAGGAACTGTGAGAAACTTCCCAATGATCCAATATCTAATAGAATGAATGAGTACATTATCACAGAGAGATCGTAAACAATGCACTCCACCCATGAGATGAATAAATGCAATCACTACCATAAGTTAGTCATTATGGGTGGAGAACTAAGATAAAGTGTCAAGTTTATAGACAAGGGTTTACAAGAAAGCCATGAACAATTGACATGGACAACTGACGAAGCTCATAATAGTTTACTTGTATTTAATTTTCGTAGAGTTATGTGCATGGTTACTTGTTCAAAAGACAGCTCAGTTTTTACCCAGTACCTCAATCAGCAACACAAGCTTTCCAGTGAGGCAGCTTATTCAAGTCTAGGCAACACCCATAACCACTGCTTCTGTGAACTGTTAGTAGTGAATACACTTTGGATTTGAATTACAAATCATTTGCAATGACACACAATACTATCTCTAATATCTCTCTGTGTATACTCTTTAAGAGTACATTCTAAAAAGATATTATTATTACGGTATTTCCAAAGATCAATCAATTATGTATTTTCATCAGCTGGACCATCCATCATTACAACATATTTAGTTTACTCTAAAAAGCAAAATGTCCAACTTGTCAGGATTGAGTACGTTCAAACATAAGCAGAGACAAACATCTACTGAAGCCAGGGTACAACTTTTCATAAAGCCTTGCCAGAGAAATGCAACAAATCAGTGTGAAAGCAAGGCCAAGGCTGGGCAGGTTGTCACTGAGCAAGCTAGATCCTGGACTAAATCCAGTAAAAAGACTAGATTCCTTAACAAAGCTAAAGGAATGTCTGACTGAAAAGAGAGGATAACACTGTGCCTCCCTTTGCATTCTTTCAGGAGGAGTGCATACTTATTTAGCCACTGCTTTCGGTAGTGAATCAGTTGGGCCTGTTCAAAAATATTCAGAACAAAACCATAAAATTCCTCATTCTGTTTATTTCTATATATTAAACAATACTGTTGCCTTTTATGCATAGAGCTTTAACTGTTGGACTAACTACACAACCAGTGTGGATTTATAATCTGTTTCTTATCCAGAACTGGGAAAAAGTGCAAACTACACATTTTTCTGAAAACTAGCACCGTTTGCTGACCAAGTGATTTGCTTTTTTTGTTAAAATAATAGTTGCTATGGCAGTAGTGGCTCTAAACAGTCACAGAGGTTATGTGCGTCATGAGCAAGGCATGTGTAAGCGGTCAGGGATGGGGTGGGGGTGAAGCGGAGGGGGGTGTAGATGCTTCCTCTAACCACTGACTCCACCCTGTCCACACTGACTCAGACAGTCTGCACTTTCTGCAGCTACTCTAGGGAGAAAACTTTACCTAAGCTGGTACAATACCATTTCTTAATGGTAAATTCTCCAGCATTAGCTGATATAAACAACAGTTCTGAATATTTCTATGGAAAATATCAGACACGGACTTGTACGTATGGTATATTTACTTTAATAGTGCCATTGTTCATTTTGCTAGACAGAGCCCCAGCTAAAGGGCTTACTGAGTCATTAGTCTGTCATTACTACAAGGCCAAGCCATCCTATTATTACCTGATGATAAATGCATAGGAGTCCTAGTGAAACAGGCAGCCTGGCTGAAACCATGTGAACATCTTACCTATGAAAGATTCCATGCTGGAGTGAAGCTGCTGCTCAGCCCACAGCTGGCACACCTCAGTATGGGTCAAACTCTCAGCTCCATAGCACAGCTGGTACTCCAGCTTGGGCAGCACATGCACAGGGACCGCCTGTACCAACACAGATTGCACTGTTATTCTATACATATATCAGTGATGGGACACTCTGCTGTTCATTTATCATAAACTGATCGAATTGATCAGGCCTAGCAAAAAAAAAAAAAAAAGCTCTAAGTAGTGGTTGAGCTAAAAGATTAGGCTTGCCCCAGGAGATGTACATGATGTTCAGAGTCACCCGACTCCACTTTTCAGCTAAATACCATTTTAATAGGCATGTCAGTACAGGAGCATCACCAAATTGTGCTTTTCTTTCTTTCATTTTTTTTTTTTTTTTTACTCGACAGGACTGGATGGGGTACATTATATAACACACCAATAAATTCTAATACAAGTTACAGAGTTGCATACTACATTAATAGTTATAATAGTCCCTGTACTAATTATACCCATAATAAAGTACACGAGTGAGTCCTAGTGACAGGCAATTATGCTATGACCTAAAAACTGGATCTGACTTTTAAATCACATTGTTTGTAAAGACATTGTTTGCCAATGTTGGAGTGGAAGAACTCGAGTGTCCTGCACAGAACCCTGACCTTAACCCCACTGAACACCTTTGAGATGAACTGGAATGCACCCCAGGCCTTCTCACCTGACATCAGGGCCTGACCTCACTAATGCTCTCATGGCTAAATGAGCACAAATCCCTACAGGCACACACCAACATTTAGTAAAAAGCCTTCCCAGAAGAGTGGAGGTTATTATAACAGCAAAGGGGGACTACATTTGGGATGGGATGTTCAGCAATACATATTCGTGTGATGATCAGGAGTCCACAAATCTTTGGTCATATAGTGTAACTCAACAGTCAGCAACAAATATGTTGCTCAGGGCAAAGTATTAGTTTAGCTCAAGTGAATGTGGAAAAACAAGAACCGAGATCAGCTGATATTTACTGGATCCATGTTTTAAATACAAGATAGATATTTCGTGTGTTAAGTTTGACAGATGTTCGATCATTATCACACGAAACAAATGCCTGCTCTTTCCATTAATATCTGCCTCCAACCTCATTCATGTCCTCTGAACAGGCAGCCCAGAAAAACATGCCGGATATCACTTTTGTAATACAGCCCAAATAAATGAAAACAGAGTACCAGTAAAATACTTTGACATCTTTATTTTAAGAAATGTTTAAATGACCTAATCAAAGACATTAAAAACAAGAACTCTAGTCAAACAAACAGAAGTGCATTTATGAATTCTGACTGAATTCATGATTATTTCCCCACTGATGTTTGAGTGAACAGAGACCAGGCCAAACCTATACAATAAATTTTGGCAGGAACGTTTCTCCATTAGTAGATGAGGTTATAAATGTAGAGGTAGACGAGGCATCATTCAGTATAAATAGAATGAAATATTTAAATGTGATTTTCTCTTTTTTCAATTTAAAATGCTAGAACTTGATCGCAGACTGAGAAAGATGCAAAAGGGAAACACATAGCAGTTTTCATGTCTATATCATACAACAAAATGTCAAAATATGACCATGTGAAGGGTTTTCCTAGGTTACCATACATACCCATTTCAATCCTGCCAGCTGTCATACACTGCCTTCTTCAAATCAGGTCTGACTAAGAGGGTCATGACAAAACTTTGGAGTCTTGCTTTTGATTCTTTCTTATAGACTGGATTTGTACTGTTGCCTTGTTTCAGTATGTAAACACAAATTAAATTTTTTTTTTTTTGCTTGGAATTTCCCCACTTACCCTGAAAGTGTGTTGGTCATGTCTGGGATGAGCAATGGACACAGTGCTGCGCACCATCAGCAGCACATCTAGCAGGCTGTATAGTTTATACAGTACACTGCCCTCCTCAGGAGCTTCATAGTCCTCTTCATCCTCAGCACTCACCAGCAGCTCCTCTCTCAGCAGTCCTGCCCCACACACACACAAAATCTGAGCACCCAGAACTCCAAAACACCTCATATTTGAGATGACTAAAGTGCTACCTCCAGCCATTGCATAATGACTGTAGTGACACTCACTGCTTACCAGGTGACAACTTTCATGGTATCATAGTTGTCAATCACCTAGACATACAGAACTAATGCAACTCAATTTCTCACCAGAAATAATGAAGCTCTCAAGAGACACAGACAACAGTCAGTCGGTCACTTTAATGACACAGCCATCCACAAAAGAAGAAAATAAATGAATACTAACTTTTTCTTTGTGCTGTGGGCTGAGAGGTGGCAGGAGCAGCATACTCATTCTGCAGCCCTTCTCTGGATTCCAAGTCCAGGTACGAGGACACACTAGATTTGACCAGAGACACAGGGTGGTTGCTGGGTTTCGGTTCTGGTGGACAACAGTCTGCAGATGGTGCTTTTGGAGTTTCTTGGCTTTTAGCAGTCGTGGATTTTAGCATGGCATTTTGCATTCGCAAAATTTGCCCTAGTTGGTCGCAATCTGCTGAGACTCTGGGTCTTTTGGCTGCTTTCTTAGCTCCTTTAGCAGAGCTGCTGGGACTTACGAGTACATTCAGTACATCACTCACAGATGACGTGTTGGGGTCAGTGATGTTCTCTGGAGCTGCTGGTGTCACCTGGTTCTTCTTATTTAATATGCTGCGAAATGGGGAGTCTGGGTCATCAATAATGAGGCGTTCCTCATCAGAATCAATGTTTACAGAGGAATGCCTTACTCGCTTGGCTGGTGTACATTCTGCGGACTCTTCTACACTCGAACACAAAGGGTCCTCATCAGATACAGAATTCAAAGTAGTCTCAGCACTCTCGTCCACTGAGCTGTCCTTTACACTCGCCCTGGCTGCTTCTTCTTGCGCTTCTTCCTTTGCTGGTGTAGAAAGTACTGATATAACGTCTTTAGGTGTGGAAGCTTGTTCAGTTAATGTGTGCAAGGTTTTGCCTTGGTCTAATTCTACTTTAGGTTTCGATAATCCCAATGATTCACTTTTGGTAGGCGCTTGATTTTCCCAATCATTGTGCCTGACTTTCTTTTTCGGTTGATAAGCCTCTCCAAATGACTCCAAGTCAGTTAAATCTACTTCAAAATCTAGATCATTGCTGTCAAATGAAACAACTTGTCTACTGCTCTTTTCCTAAGCAACATAAAAAGACACAATAAAAAAAAACAAATGAATCAAAACAACAGATCATCACACTTACTGGTTTCTAAAATAGAATTGAAAAGCATCAACATTTTCCTCTGAAGCGAGCACTTACTTCTGTGGCAAACTCGTTTCTGTTGCAGTAGTCCTCTGTCGTGAGGAAAAACACAGGATTTGAGCCGGTCTTCTTGTATGCCGGTTTTACATTCTCCTCGTGAAAGAGGTGATTTCTCTCTCTCCAGGTCATCTCTGTCTTCAGCAGAGGAGGGTCGATGTACACCGTTTTACTCTGAGCGCTTCCTGTACAGCAATCATCGTACACATTAGGTCCATTTAGCAACTAGTTACTTCCAAATCAGGGCTTGTATTCAAACACTCAGGATGTGTTCATTTGTTCACACTGAATGGTGTGCTAGTAAAAGACGCCATTTGCATCTTGGCTAAGATCTAGTACATCATTTCTCTTCCAATCGTATCATTACAGATGGAGTGAAAAGCTAATTCTGAATCTGATGAGGGATGATGGGAAACATCTTACCGTTTGCAGGGTTTACTTTCACACAGACTGGCAGTTCCCAGGCCTCAGCAAACCCAACACTGTTGTTCAGCAGCTGGATGAAGGCCTCTTTCGATAGACACACGTGTGGCTCATATGTAGCGCTGAGCTTCTCTGCATTCCTGTCACTGCTGATAGGCTGCAAAACAAGAACAGAGAGTTGAACAGGATGGTCCCCATTTTCTGTGAAAGAACTACTATCACCCAGTGCTGCCTAATCAAAAACAGATTGAATAGCACCCTCTAGTGGCTTTTTCACCAAATCAGTCGAGTCTATCCACTGCCTGTAGAATGTAATCAGCCATGTCTTTCAGATTATCGCCATACAAGTGTAACAATTATTTAGCTAAAAATCTTAGTTTCATATAGAATATCAGCAGTGTAAACAAAACTAATGAAAAAATACACACAGCCTATGCGCTTGTTAAGGGATGCTCTTGATGGCACACGTGTGTTCACGTGTACAGGTACAAACAAGATACGAAGGCAGTGTGACAGAAACTCAAATTTTATGAAACCATTTTATGATTTTACTTACACAGACCAAATTATTTTATTCTATCCTCGATATGATTCGCTATTATTCTGTCAAATTGACCTGAGCAACGTTCCTATAATATTTAAAACTGAAATAAGAAGATAAAAGATTTCCTAATTGTTAGTAAAGTAACTGATTTATCATTCTCAGGGTCATGGTAGATCGTGGATAGAAACTCTGCAGACACTAACCTGAGCCCAAGACTGAAAAGGGACACTAGAACTGTGAAGCTGCAAAGCTATCCAGTGCACCACTGCATTCACTGCACAAATAGGTCATTTTTAGTAGAGTTAAAGCATCATCACTTACTGTGTGGAAATGAGTGGCCTTTTTAACTGGAGGGTTCACAGCTGAAACGGACTCGTAGTCCACAGCAAGCTGTGTGTTCTCTGGCAGTGGTCGTTTTTCTACCATCTCCACAGTGCCCTAAAGAGAAGGCGCAGGAGTTATTAATACATGGCATCAAATTAGGGCTGGGTGATGATATGTAGAGATATCTTAATAGCTTTTAATACTTAAATAAAAACAATAATTACGATAATAATCATTACAAATGGACTGGACCCCCCTGACTGATAGTAGAATTTTTAGAAATAGTCAAATATTAAAGTTCCTTCTTTAGATATTATATATTTCATACAAAAATGACCAAAAACAGTTTTTTTTATTTATTTATTTTTTAAAAAAAATGCAACATTACTGTATTGCTGGCTGTCTGTGAGCAAACCTACAGTATCAAGATGCACGTTATATTGAAAATCGTGATTTGTGGTCATATCGTCCACCCCTACATAAAGTGGCATTATAATAAATTGCAAACGGTATCTTACCATTGCAAGCAGCTGTTTCTCAAAGTTGAGGGAAATGTCTGAGACAAATTTCCCCCCTGTTAAACTGGTGATTTCCTGAATACTGTAAACTTGTGGGTAGTTCCTCATGTGGTCCAAGCAATGCTTAAAATACTCCTGTGAACCCAAAGTATAAAAAGTCATTTTCACTTAAATGACTGTAAGATGCAATGCAAAGACAAGTAGAAGAGACATTACTTAAGGGCGTGCAGAATTTGTAACACTCTGAGGAATCGTGCTGTACCTCTGAATAGCGAGAAGCTCCCACGGGCATGAAGTTATAATCATCAGCACAGACTTTAGCGACATCTTGTAGGTACTTCATAAACTCTGCCACCTCCATCTTGACCTTCTCTATTAAATTCTGATTAAAAAATAGAATAAAGTTAAAGAATGTTTCTAGGCTTTTAAGCATCGTTCCAAGCTCAGTTTCGAAGCAGGATGATGAGGAGTGTACTGAGTGTACCTGTGGAACTGTGTCCTGCTTGTTGTTCTTAAGAGAGCACATACGAATCACTCTTTCTTTGAGGAGGAGAGAGGAGAAGCGAGGGTAGGGCACTTTTGGTGTAGGGAAGTTTTCTTGTTTCTTAACCTCAGCAATGGCATTCTTACATTCAGGAGGAGTTTCTTTGCGGTCTGAAGTTCCGTGGCCGTGTCTGATGTTGGTCTGTGGCGTGTGTTTGATACTTTTGGCGCAACTGGATTGTGAGGAGTGAGCAGCTGGATTTACCTTAGTGTCTTCTTTCACATCAGCTTTTTCATCAGGGCTTTAAAGGTAAAGCATGACATGAGGAATGTATGTAATATAACAATAAAACACAGAAGAAATGTAAAAAATCCAATATACATGTATATAAAGAAAAGACAAATACTAAAAAGGTATGAAAGTAAAGAACATAAGTAATAAACAGGGTCAAGGGGAGCCTGGAGCCTATCCCGGGGGACTCGGAGCACCCTGGACGGCGTACCAACCATCATAGGGCAAACATTCACACACTATGGATAATTTGAAAATGTCAATCAGCCTACAGCACACGTCTTTGGACTGGGGGAGGAAACCGGCGTACCCGGAGGAAAACCCCGAAACACGGGGAGAACATGCAAACTCCGGAGCCTTGTTAATAAAGTAATAAGTAAGGAATAAAACACTAGGTATGCTCTTATAGGAAAATAATCAACAATACAGTGGTGTGATACGGCCTGGTGTGAAGTGAAGTTTTTTTTTCAGCAACATGTCCCAAGGTGCTTTATTCCTCTCATACCACAGCAATTTGCTAATTATTAATGTTGTGCAACATCTACAAAACTAGTTAGATCCTATAATCACATGATTACGTCAGCTATAAAGAGCGGTTCCTTCAACAGCCTCTCTGTTTTGTTTTGTTTACTTTTTAAGATCATATTATAAAGTCTATCATGCACCGTGTGGTCAAAGGAGGTGGAAACATAGAAGCTGAGGCAGAGCATTCCAGTTTTCGGTCTACAATACTGAAATGCCTAGAACATACGAATCAGGAGGTGCTTCTCATTTCTTATTTGTGCATCCTCATTTCCTTTCCTTGCATCTTAGCTCCACCCCTTTAGGATGCAAGAGAAGGATGCAAGGATGAGATGTGAGGAGAGAGGAACCGAAGCGAGTCAAATTGAATACCCTCGCTCTCTCAAGCGTCACTTCAAAGCGACTTCAATTAATGATGACTGTGCTCAGGTGGATTACCTCACTGCGCTTCAGGGATCTGCCGTAATGTTGTTGGAGCCTGGTTAATAACAACATTCCCAATAAAGCAAAATGCACTGATAGTATGTGAAATTTCTGGGTTATTCAACAATGAATTAATAAACAATACATAAACGATCGCATATTTTGTGCAGCTTTGAGTATCCAAACAAGCAAGGATCAATTAATTACAATACTCATTGTAAGCATATTATTATTTCATTATGTTTCGCACAAAATTCCATCACACCATCAAAGGACTTTTTGTTTGAGATTGTGGCAGATGTAAAGGAGGAGGGGAATTAAAACGTGCGTCAGGTTTTTCGACAAGCAACATTTGCGCATAGGATACACCTGTGTATCCTCGCTCCTACTGTAGCTCCTATGGAAGCTTCCTCACTCCTCGTTCCTCGCCTCCTCACGGTGCAAATGGAGAATTGAAATGTCCTTCAAGATGGTTGACGTCGATCGATTTCCAGGTCCGGGGCTGGAGGACGGAGGAGCGAGGAAACGAGGAAGCATCAATTTGATTATTGAGAAGTACTCAGGGTGTGGAGGAAGGCACAGGACTGGAAGCCCATGTAAACGTTTAAGGGTGGGGGTAACATGCTCATGGGAAATACCAGTGATCACACTTAGCCATTGAATTCTTAACATGTTGAAGCATATTCAGCCCCTCCAAGCAAAACACTACTGCAATAATACAATCTCTGGGGTTTGACAAACGAGTGATGAGTCTGGCTTCGGGTGGTTAAAATCTGTCTTGGTGACGTGATATCATGATCAAAGAAAAAAGCTGAATCTTGTGACACCAAGATTCTTAACTTGGGAAGGAAGTAAATGAAACTATTCAGGGAAATTCAGGGAATGTACAGGAGATGATTACTGACCTGGTTAAAGGAGGCTGGGGAAGAAATGAGTTCAGTTTCAGGATATTCTGGATTATTCAATGTCATCAGCATGACAATGAAATGGCAACATGCTGTCTGGAGACACTTTCCAAAGCAGTAGCATGTGAGTAATTAATTGCTCAGGAGCAACACTGCAACCCTGAGGAACACCCACTAGGGAAAGCTCGAACCAGAGCACAAGACCAGGACTGTCCACAAGACCAAAGTGTGTGTAGAACCTCTAGGATGTACATGAAAATTGGTGTGTATTTATCATACACACATCCTCGCAGAAGTATAAAATGGACGCTGAAAAATCCCACACATACCGAACTGTTCGGCTCATGCACAGCCGCATTTATTTTCATAAGGAAATAAATTTGGAAATGCCAATCAGCCTACAACACAGGTCTTTGGACTGAGGGAGGAAACTAGAGTACCCGGAAAAAAACCCACGTCACGCACTATATTCGTAGCTGCACTCTGAGTTTCATGTCTTCCTATGCCACCCTCCTACTGTTAGCTTTTAGCAACCATCGCATTCTGAAATTTTTCTCAAAAATTTAGGACACTGCCAGAACTTTGTCTTCAGTGGTCTTTGGTGAGCATGTCACAGATCCAAGACTGCAGCTCTCAACTCACAACCAAAGGAATCTTTTATGTGTGATTTTAATTGTGCCAGAAATCTTACAATGTAAAGCTGGCTTCATTCTGTGAAAATGCGTCATTCTGAGTAACTCAACACAGATCATATATGGAAACACAAACAGATGTAATGCATGCCTTCAGGACATGTCTAATATATGAAATGTCTTGTCTTGGGAAGCCTGTAGACAGTGAAGATGTGAGTATCAGGTATGTGGCACTACTCACTACTGTGGCACTACTCACTACTTGATATCGGTATTGTATCGAAAAAGCAAAAAAAAAAAAAAAAAAAAAAGCTGTGAACACATTTTCCCCTAACAGTATGAAACCTGCAAAGGATATATGAATTTCATATAAACTATTGAAAAAATGATGGAGTGACGTTACCTTTGTAATAAGGCCCAGAGCTCTTTCATGGTGGGCGCCAGAGAAAATTTCTCAAAGACATCTTTGGAAAAGGGGCCCAGGTCTGCGACAGGAGCCTGATCCCTGTGCAGGGAGCTGAATTAGGCAACTGACCAGCATCTTCAAACACTGACAAGTTTAAACCAAGCAAAACGACTGTCTTAGCTTTGTCTAGCTAGTAGTGATGTGTTGTTCATCAATGATTCTTTCATTTTGAACGAATCTTTACTATGACTCGGGAACAACGAGTTGTCTTAAGAGAGTGATTCAGTTCGATCGGTCGATCGAGAGAAAGAGAACCGTTTACATACATACATACATAGCGATTTGAATTATATTCTGCTGAAATGAACGAAATGACTCGGAAAAAAAGATCCGTTCATTTTGCTGAACGAGATTCAAAGATCCGAGTCAGTAAAATGATCCAAACTTCCCATCACTTCTAGCTTGGTGTCCGCGTGAGGCCAGCCTGACCTGAGACACAATATTCAGAATAATGAGTATAAAATACTTAGCTAACGACTTCAGTAATCTTACCACTTCAGCTCCATGGCTGTGGACACAAACAGTGTTAATATCCTCTCCAAAAACGGGTCCTTTCTCCATACAAAAGCGCACTATATAGAGTATAAAATAACGAATACTACATCTTATGTAGTGAGCTATATACTTAGTGGGATGTTTTCGACCGGTACAAACAGTGCAACAGGAATATCTGACCGTGTAGGAACAACGAATGGAGTTACAGTTCCGAACAAGCACCTGTTCCGTTGTTATCTAGTTTACATTCACATTACGTTAGTATTTCATCATCCAGTTTATATTACTAATGTGCTCGAGACAGTCAAAGTGTGTTTGGTGTTTAATAAAAACTGACTGTCTCTATTTATTTCTGTCCACCAGCTTATCATAACTTTTAAAATGTCGAAACATAAGGTGCGTTCGACTTGAGCTGCGGCCGGTGTCCTGACGTTTCATCCTACCCGTCAGATTGTCCTTCCAGGGCTTACTGCGCATGCGCACATCAATATTTAAAGTTTATTTAATACTTTAAGTGGAATTAAAATGATCATAAAGAAAAGAGATGTTATTTTTTATGACAAAAACGATACAGACAAGAATCTATTTTTTATGTTAAATCTTATAATAGTACTTAGTAAGTTTTACACACACAAATGTAAGTGGTCTGAAAGGACACCCAATATCACCCATTTCAAGGCTGACATAAAGATCTATTTTGAAACCTTACAAGAACTTTCAAGCCGACTTTCAGAAATATGTACATATACAAAGAACTATATTTTTATTTTTAGTTTGAATATACACGCATACCTTTCTCTATTATATTTTTTCTTCATTTTTCCCTGTCTCTTCTTTAATGTGTGAATATCTTTTCATTAATGTCTTTCTTATGAATATTATCCTTATTGTTCATCATATATAATACTTGATGTTAAAATTTTACTCATGTTTTAGGTTGTTATAGAATTCGTTAAGTGAAACATTTTGGGGTTTTTTTTCGAAATTGTACATTTATGTTTTTTGGGAAATAAATGTTTTGTTTTGTTTTTTTTTTTTAAAAAAAAAGAGAGAGAGGGAGGGAGCGGGAGAGAGCTGGCTGCTATTGTATCACTAGCGCGATACTTTGATGCCATACGTCACACGTATGACGTGCCGTCGGTGCCTTCTAAAGTCGGACAACACCGCCGCCGATCGGTCTGCGCAGCACCACGTGAAGTCGAACACAATTATTGAAAAGGGTCCGCCTGTGTCCTGCAAGACTTACAAAACACATCTATTACAAGGAACGCCCATTACAAGGAAATTTGCACATGTCCAGGCACGCAAATTTCTTCAATTTCCCTGAAACTAACCGTATTTGTTGTTGGCGTGACTTATAGTGGGCGTGGTTTGTAATCCTGACAGATGTTTTTCTATTTACTGTGGGCGTAACTTGTAAGGGGCGTGGTTTGTACGCTTGGAGACATTTCTACTTATCCGTTAATATTCAGTAAGCACTTTATCCTGTTCAGGGTTGAGGTAGATCCACAGCCAATCCCAGGAACCAGGGGTGGAAAATACTCAAGTTATTGTACTGTAACTGTAGGTAAGTACTGTTTTGGAAGATTTTTATTTCACTCCAGTATTAGTGAATGTGGAGTGTTACTTAAATAAACTTACAACAGAAAAAAATTACTTTAAAAATACAAACAAATTGTTGACTAGTTGCACTTTCATTTTGACCTTTAAAGTACTTGTTAGAAATGTCAAATGCTGCCAACAAATACCATAGTAGCATAAACAAACACATACATTTGAAGTGTTCATTTTTATTGGTTACAATTTTTTTTTTTCCTTTTTACTTTTCAATACTTGAGTTTAAATGTAAATTCTTTGACTCAAACAGATTTTTGGCTCCATGCTCATACTTTTAATTTAATCAGATTTTCAGCTATTTTCCAGGCCACGCCTGGGTTGTGTGGAAGCCTGGAGCCAATCCCAGGTGATGCAAGTCAGGGGACACCCTGGATGGGGTGCCAACCCATTACAGGGCACAATCGCGAACACTCACACACCACAGACAATTTGGAAATGCCAGTCTGCCTCCAGTGCCTTTAGAAATGCCAATGCCAAATGCCATTGGAAATGCTAATCAGCCTACAGTCTTTGGACTGGCGAAGGAAACTGGAGTACCTGGAGGAAGCACGGGGAGAACATGCAAACTCCATGTGCACACAGGGCGGAGACGAGATTCGACCCCCCCAACCGTTTGTGAGGCAAATGTGCTAACCACCAAGCCACCATGCCCCCAGTCCCTGTACAGTTTGGTTAAATGTAGTTTTTCTGTACTTTTTCCACCTCTGCTAAGAATACTGTGTGTTAGATGGGAATACACTCAGTCCATCACAGAGAACCATGTACACACACTTTCATTTACACTTAACCCACATGGACATGGAGAGAAAATGTATCCCTTGAAAAAAGTCAGACAGTAAATAAGAGCCAATTACAAGCGGTAAATTTTATTATGGGATAACAGCACATAAAGCACATCTAAAATCGATGTGTCCAATGCACTTTAATAAAGGTAATATTAAAGGTACAGTTTCTAAGTACAATATAACAACATTCATATTAGAATGAAAAGTATTTAAAAGACAACATTAAATTTCTTATTTTTCTTTACAGCTGTATTTACAAAATGAATCAAAATACTTAATTTTCATATTTAAGAATCAGACGAAGAGAAGGAGCAAAACTATTATTGTGAAGATACTACCTCCTAAATAGAGTTCAAAAGAGCTGGATAAAAAGGTACATGATCATCTCTCCCCACGGTTAGATCAGTAGCAAACGTGTGATGTAAAAATTTGTGACAACCACAAACTTGTCTTGGCATTTTTCCCTCCCCGTGTATATGCTGCCTGTGTGTGGAGTAAAACCCATTCCCCCTGCGAGCTCACATTTAACACACGACAGGAAAGAAATCCAAATGTGCATTATGCATATCTTCCATACACATGTGAATACTTAAAATACAATGCATTAGTCATTTGTCTGCGAGAACGAACAGAAATGGGAAGTTTTGTAAATAGGGGGAACGCAGAGTGGATTGTCTATTGTCCTTTACAAATGCGCAAACCAGGGTCTTAAAAATAAAACATTCAGAATGCATGTTTTACCATTATTCCACAAGGTTATATTAATGTCAGCAGAAAAGTAAAGGAGAAAAGCAACATTGACCGTGCACTGCAAGTTTGCGAAATGAAACACACAGAAAACTACAAGCGGTGGAAAACGTTCACATGGTCATAAAACAAAAGTACAGGACAGTTACAGAAAAAAAAAAACAAGACATTAAGAATTTGGATAGAATTCACCTACATGTGCAAATACATGACCATTTGACTACAGTGAACAGTGAAAACTACGTCATTTCTGCATCCTGGACCACTGAGAGGCACTCAGTGGTGTTTGTTGTGTATTATTGCAAGGATCGCCGTCATACTTGCTACAGAAATTGAAAATGAAATACTCGAGCAAATATGAACCTACAACTGACAATTTCAACCTCTTACATGTTTAACACTTAACCCACAGTGTGTATATATATGTGTGTGTGTGTGTGTGTGTGTGTGTGTGTGTGTGCGCGTGCACTAAGTTGGTAATTATTGACAGTGCTGTCGTACACATTAGTGCAGAAAAATAAATATGCTGAATGAAGCTGTTGTCTAGGCTAAGTCAAAAAACAAAGAGAACCAAAATGAGGCTGCCAATAATTCTATCATCCAGTATGTGCTCTCTCGTGTCTGTGTATCGTTTATCGAAAAGACTTTTTCCAGCGTAGGATTTCTGAGAAAAGTACCAGTAGGCATTGCATTTGCGAAATTGAACAGCTACAAGTCTAGCCAGTGGTTCTCACAATCAAAAGGATCAACACAATACTGCTTTTCTTTAGCTTAAACATTTTCTTTTAAAATCGTGACGAATCAGAAACGCGACGTTTAATAATAGCATCTTAATTAGATGATACCGCTTTTACTTATAGTCTTAAAGTGAGAAGGAAACAAGAGTGCAATCCCGAGACTAGCACACTGATACAGGTACTTGCTGGGGATTTCAAGTAAATTTACCACTATCATTATTCTTTATCCTTATCCTTATCGAGTCCTAATATCAAGAATGCATCAATACTTAGTGAAATGAATGAACTAATCGAGTGGCCTTGTCTATGAGTCAAGAGTTTGTTTGGTTTTTTTTTTTTTTTGTTCACGAAAGTAAGTTACCTAGCACCACACGTCAGTTTAACACAAAATTTTATGTCAGCACGCCCTATCGCTATCAAACTAACTCTAAAAGAGAGAAGTATACTAAAAACAGAGATACTGTACAGCATGATGTATCCAATAAACAGATAAATATTTGCACTGAGTAGGTCTTAATAGCAGTATTTTCTTTTTCGTTTTTTTTTTTTTTTTTTACCTATACAGACAGATGTTACAAAGTTACTTTTATACATGTGATCAATAATAACATTAAATATAGTGAATTAAAAGCGGAAAGCTGAGGGGGAGAGAGAAAGAGAGGGAAATCAAGCTGTACAGTTTACAGGCCATATGAAGTTCTTAGTTCTCCACCTGGGAACAGAACTAGTCAAATATACAAACAAAACAAAACAAAACAAAACAAAATAATCAGGGAGAGAGAGAGATTGAGAAAAAAAAGAAAGAAAGAAACAAAACATGATAAATAAGAGGTGTATTTACATGCAGGTGTCCAAAGCCTATGCACAAAGATGAATAATAATAATAATAATAATAATAATAATATACCATATATTATTGCTTGACATTCGATTATGGCTAAAGATTTTTTTTGTTTGTTTGTCTTTTTTTTGTCTTTTGCTCTATATTCTAAAACATATCTCACTTTATTAGCTGTGCTTTCAGGATAAAAGGTCACATTAAAAAAATGCAATGAAAATGATTGATAATCGATACCTCTAAATAACACTTTCACCTTCAAATCAAAATGGCGTCACAAGCATGACATCACACATTAATTCCACGTATTAGAACATGTTATTAAGAATATTATTAAAATGGCTTCTGGCAGTCTAAGTGCCCTCACTAAGAATGAATGACGGAGTTATTACGATGGTACAGTGTAAACTCGTCCTGCGGTATTTGTGACTGCATAGGCCTGTCAGTGGCAGATTTGCATAATGTAGGTGTGAAGGATTTGAATAAGATAGTGGCGTGCACTGTGTCATGCTTGTCCAGCCTGATGGATGAGTTCAAAATTGCTACTAAAAGTGTGTGAAACCTGGGAAAACTAAGATATCCATATACCATTTACTTCACCAGCTGACCCTGCTGCTCCTTATGTACTTTATTAAAGCCTTGTCTGGGGTTTCTCTCTCTCTCTCTCTCTTTCTCTCTCACACACACACACACACACACACACACACACACACACACACACACACATATATTGCTTCTTACGAAATTAACAAAGAGGGTAGAAAGATCTCAAGACACTGTTTCACACACAAAATACAACACACCATATGGGAACTTTTGATGCGCAAGTGGATCTTTCACAAGTGAGAGTATTTATCTGTACATCGACATGTCACTACCACAAATCCAGAGATGGTTCAGTACTTTTGATTGAAAAAATAAACTGTCCAAAGTTTCTACTTTATAGCCTGTATTGCTTTTAATACCTAAAACAAACTACACTGACAAAAAAAAACCCAAAAACATCAGTACAGTTGTTTTTACGGTGCAAACGGGTATCGTTGTAATTCGCATTAACTAGGACACCACGATATGGATCAAGTAGACTGAAAAGAACAGAATTACAACAGTCTTCTGCGTATCAAAGCTTGTTCAGAGGGAACTCCACAGCAGTGGCTACCCTGTCAAAACCCGTATTAGTAACACACTACGCACTCCTGGCTCATGGGCAGAGTCTGCTAGTGGAGCTAATTGTACAAGAGGTATTTGGCACATAGATTCATACAATATGTGTGAAGGTTACACTAAAAGGGGTGACGTTATAGCTCATTGCTTGTTTTTCTATGATGTTGGACCCTGTTGGTAGCAGATTGCGAGTGCACTGAACCGTTTTTGAACTGTTGTTTTAGACATTTCTGAGATGTGACGAGATGTTGGATTTCACATGAATATATAATGTGAAAATGATGACTCTTACACACTGACCAGAGAAGTACTTCTTAAAATTTTTGTTTTTTTAAACCCAAACCAAACACCAACGACATGTTGGAAATGTTATGATGCTACGTTACAGAAATGGTCTGCCCCCAGTACTTTTAGTAAAATGTTCTCCCTGAGCATTTGGTATTTACGTCCACGCACTGCCAATTTCAAATGTTCTGCTGGATTGTCATTCACAGATTTGATGAATGTTTCTGTGTAATTTTAACATCTCTGGCCAGCAACAATCAAATACATTGCAGATGCACCAAGTCAAAGTTACATGATTGTTGAAACACATTCTCTATGGTAATAAATATCAGGTCTAATTTTAGTGTGTTGTACTGCCATGCTGACACTGGTCACATAACTATGGTATATACTGAGAATGTAGGTACAGGAAGTAATGGAGGGCAGGACCAATCATCATCTGATAAAAATGAACGTTAACTGAGTCGAACAGAGTTAGAAGTACAACTCTTCCCTGAGGAAAATACATAGTATATTGTTCAAGGAGCATTATGGGGGGGGGGGGGGGGGGGGGGGGGCATATAAGTGAGTGCAGAATTACTAGCAGAAATGTTTGTTCATGGAATATCACTGTGGTGTTTCTGCATCGTGTGCATTTTATAATAGTCACATTATAATTTAACTGGAATGTTCTGTGGACTCAACGTCAGGAGAAACTGTGATGGCATGCTTGAAGGGCTTACGCTCAACAATTAGACAATGATTATGCAGTCAGGGGTAAGAAGAAAAAAAAATAAAAAATGCACTAACACTACTATTGACCAAACGTAAAGACACAAAAATCGAATTATTGCAGGAATAAGTGCTTTATAATCTCACTTTCTTTCACTCCCTCTCCTTTTTTCTTCAGCTTATGCACTGTACATATTAGAAAAATAGACGTTTTACTACCAGACAAGGCTTTGAATATTTTTCTGATTCTTTAACTGTCTCCTTACTACCAGTACAGCTGGGCAAAGGCTGTTCCAGAAAGGCTGTTTTGTACGAAAGCCTCACTCAAACTCACATCTAAAACTCTGTTCTACAAAAGCAGATGGGGCAGAATTAACCAGGGAAGTCTGCACGCTGTATCGTTAATAAACCAATGTTCAAGACGTAGAGGACGATACCGAGAGATGCTGTGGGATCTTCACCACTAGATGGAACCCTTGACTAACGTGCACTGTATGATGAAGGTTTATTAATCTAAACCCCACTGCCTGCGTTCCACACAGTTTAATGGAAATGCTTTAACTATTAAGCTTTATATTTGTGCTGAAAATGGGCATTACGCCTAAGAGAAAATCAAGCTTGTTAACAGGTCATACTGTTACAGCGGTTTTAGACGTGGATTGGCAGTGTCGTAGAACATGGTGATCTAGGATGGGTTCAGCCTTGCCCCCACTTCTCATTCTGTAAAGCGGTAAAGCAGATCTGAGCAGAAGACCTGCCGATGCAACTCTATACACCTCTCGGTCAGCCTTTACCCAGAATCGATCTTATCCTTACACGCTCTCCCTCACTTTCTCACACACACACACACACACACACACACACACACACACACACACACACACACACACACACACCTGTAGGAGCTTCCAACATGTAGCCTCTGTGAGTCGGTGGTTTTTCGCTTGTATTTCTGTTTGCACATGCAACACATCACTAGGTAAATATACAAGTCTTAAATTAAAGAAAGGTGCAAATAAAAGTGCCTTATCAATTTTGACAATTAAGAATAGTCTAGCTACTAATATCATACATGTTATTTAAAATAGATTCTATAAACATTACTTTTCTTTTCTGTATAGTAAGTACTTATGACCGTATACCCTGTAGCACATTAGAAAACAGGTGGAATGGACCCTTGCGCTGTGGCGGTGTGCTCAGTTAAACTGCCAGCATCTGTCCAGGAAAACAAGTTAATAGCAGATGGCCTTACATGATCTCACTAAGCAACCACGGTGGATGAAGTGCTCGACAGCTAAAAGTAATTGCTTTTTTTTTTTAAAACTAGAATTACCAGAATTCTACTTATTTTTTCTTCTTTCTTCTCTTTTTTTTTTAACGATTGTCCTTAGAAAGGCGTCAGTTTCGTGTCACCCCATGCAGACGGCTCCGTTCCACATGCCCCGTGCTTTCTCTTTTTCTCCTGCTCTCTCCCTTTTACCCTCTCCCTCTCTCTCACTCTCTCTCTCTCCTCATCTGGCTCTCCTCTTTTGACCTCTTTTACTGCTGGTTTACATTCTGAGCAGCAGCTTCCCAGCAAAAGACAGAAAGAGTAGAGAGGTGACTAAACCTAGCACATGCATACTGCATTGGTCACAATCCATCCATGCATGTTGTTTTTAGTTTGGGAATGGTAATATTTAAACTTGGAGGGTGTAATAAGTAATGACTCTGATTTCATATTATCAAAATTGGACCAAACTACATATTTTCCAGAACAATCCTAATTAATGTTTGCTTTCTTTGAAGAATTTAAAGGTTTGATAGGATGTCTTGTAGGAAACACCATTTCCGGTGATCAATTAGAAATCATCATGGGACCACGTTGGAGTCGTATGCCTGAGTGCTTCAGGTTTAGCCAGAAAGAGAGCGAGAGAGAGCGAGCACGCGAGAGACAGAGAGAGAGAGAGAGAGAGAGAGAGAGAGAGAGAAAGCAAGCATCTTCATTTCCTCATCCTTTCCCCTGGGCCCTCCCAATCCCACTTGTGTCAAAAAAGGAGGGGATAAACCTCACAAAATCAACCCTTCAAATAAAAGTTATCTTGCTGTACCCCCCTCCCGAAGGAAAACAACAACAACAACAACAACAACAACAAAAAAAAAAAAAAAAAAAAAAAAAAGGAAAGTGTGTGCAGCAGGTTAGCTGTCCTGTTTTGTGTTTGTGTTTGTGTATGTGTGTGTATGTGCAGGGCACTGGTAAAGTGTCTCAGATTCATGCTCGACATTCCCCACGGTGTTTGAGGCCCCTCATAGCGGGGCGGACGAGGAGGCCGCTACCCGTCCACGGGCATGGACTGCTCAAAGTCTGATCCAAACAGCTCCTTGTATAAGGGCGGGAAGTGGGTACGCACAATGTCCGGGTATATTGCTTTAAAAGCGGTCAGCTTCTCTGTATGCCTGCTGCACAGCGCTCGCAGGGTCGACACTTTGCATATTAACTGCAGAGAGAGAGAGAGAGAGAGAGAGAGAGAGAGAGAGAGAGAGAGAGAGGAGGGGGGCATAGACAGGTCTGTTATTGGGATTCAGTAGGGAAGTTCAAAGATGAAGAGGAGAGGAAGAGGAGGGTCGCCCCGGTCTCATCACTTTCACTAGCTGCAGGGTTACAGCAACTCTTCACACACACACTTAGCACAGCACAGATGGGCTTCCTCTTTTATGCACATTAGCTAATGTTCTAATAGATTCAGCCATAAAGTACTTTCATGCACTACTACCTTGTCCCAAAAGTCTCCATATAGAGGGGACATTAACACTTTTTAGTAAAATGTAACTTTATTTACATTTTGCTTTGTAAACACACACCGAGTCGTCTCTCCGGCTCACGGTGAATCGTGTGAACACAACTGGTGTTATGCATGTAACAGCATGTCCATCGCAACCTTGCGATAGCTTCCCGACCCAGCCGTGAGAAGGACTTCAATACGTTATTATTAATGGCTATATAATATAAACCAAATATGAACAATTTTGGAGGACATTTTGCTAAAAAGTGTTAATTTCCCCTATGTACGGAGGCTTTTGGGACACCGTGTGGAAAGAAAGAAAACTTCAGTTTTGACCTCCATTGTTCTAGAAGTGTTAAAGATGCCAACATTGCTAAAAAGAAAATTCTAGCAGGCGGTGAGAGAAAGACGAATTTTACTCGAAGAATCCCTGATGTATATCTGTGAATGGGACAGCTCAATAAACGATAAAATGTGTGTTTTGAACTGGTATGTATTTGCAATCTGCAAAAATGTTTGCATTTATAACCAGTTGAGTGCATAAGGTTACTTCACACGCTTATGGCAAACGTAACATACGTATGTGCTCCACGTCCACATACAGTAACAAACTGTCTACGCCTGTATCGACATGATCTGAGCATCAGTACAGTATAACATTCTGTCTTTACGTCTTTACATTCGGTAACACAGACAAGAAAGGACACGTGTTGTCTCCAAACAGGAACAAATAATACATATTAAAAAAAGAAAATGATTGCCTACATACTGAAAGACAATATTAAACGGCGATGAACAGCACATCCTTTCTTTTTATTTGTGCTTCATTTTATTTGTCTGTTGATACAGAAATGGACAGATAGTCATGTGTGCACAGTAATCAGGTCAAGTTCACCTTGCTAAAATACGGTTACCAAAAACAAACGCATATCTTTGGGCTTCAGAGAACTGACTTTTCTGCTGGGTGAATTTGATCGCCTTCTCATATCGCACTGTATGGCCTTAGCAAGGGGTCAGAAATCGTAAACGTTACGATGATAAGATGTTGGCATCTCTGCGAGTGGTATGCACAGAATATTTTTCACTCTGCAACGAATACACATACATAAAGTGTATCTGAAAATGTGTATCTACTGGTTTTTGCATTAATATCTGAATTGTAATTGTGTGCTTTGCCTTGTCATGTGCTCCATATGTGTGTGTGTGTGTGTGTGTGTGTGTGTGTGTGTGTGGACAATTAACCTTTGTGAGAATATTTACATGCATTACCTTTGTTAGTATGCCATCCTCTCTGTGATTCTTCTGCAGGACATGCTGAAGGGCCAGCTGGATCTTCTGCTGTAGCTTCTCGACCTTCACTTTCTCCTGGAGCCAGGAGCGGTCTGACACACACACACACACACACACACACACACACACACACACACGGGAATAGAACAATATTAGCAACAGGTGTAACTCTCCTGTGTTGATTGTTTCTGATACTTCTACACATTTGTGCAACTATTCATGTAAAAGTAAATGAATAAATCGCATTTAACAGTGAAACACAACCTGGTCTACTTTATTAAACAGAAGGAATATCTGACAGCTTAGCTCCATCTAACGTCCACTGACTGTGAAATGTGATTAAATATAACAAATACCATCCTAGTGCATGTGTGTGTACATGTACATGCATGGATTTGTGTGTGTGCAGCTTGATGTACAGAGCAGTGTGTGAGTGCTTTAGAACTCTGTAGCTCTGCTCCTACCTGCAGACATCAACACAAACGCTGAGAACAGGGCTAGCTCGTCCTCAGACAGGTGCATAGAACACAAGTTTTTCCCAAACTCAAAGATGGAGCTGATCAAGTCGTCACAACCTGCCACAGAGACGGAGAGAGAGAGAGAGAGAGAGAGAGAGAGAGAGAGAGAGAGAGAGAGAGAGAGAGAGAGAGAAGAGAGAGAGAGAGCAAGAGACGGGGACGGGTGGTTAGGACGGATGCAGACAAAGGTGTCAAGCACACTATTGATCCTTGGCACAGGGAAGGTGTAACATGCAACATGCCTGCATAAACACATAATCCTCCCCCAAAATTATATTCAAATTTTCATTTTATATATTTCAATGTGTCTGAATACAATCAGCCCATATATAATATACCACCTGAGACAGAATAAACTATTGTATTTATTACAATGAAGCAATTATCATATTTTGTATACATTCAGCCGATGTAATGCTTCCTGTTGCTGATTCTTAAATTGATATAAAATCTGTACTCTTTAACTTCATCACAGGAGTACATACACTCACCGGTGCACCAGGGTTGGGAGGGTTACTTTAAAAATGTATTCCGTTACAGTTACATAAAAAATTTAATTGGAAACATAATCCAAGTATCACAATATGAAAGTAATGTAATCTGATTATTTTTGGATTACTTCAAGGTCACATATGCAAATGAAGTCAAGAGAAAAGCAATATGATATAAAATACTTTTATGTAAAGCTTATTTTAGAGCTTAAAAACATGTTCGATGTTTGGATTTGTATTAATAAAATTAAATAAATAAATAAATAAATACATAAAAGATCACTGTCGCTGATGTGGGTAACATCACAAAAGCTAGGGTGACCATATTCTGGTTTTCCAAAAAGAGGAATTTAATACACTGAAAAAGACACACTATTAGCATAAATAAAATTGCTTTCACTCTGCCCCTGTTTGACATTATTCCTACATTCTTTTGACTGTCCATGGAATAAAATAAAATATCAGATACCATGAGTCTACCTTCTGCTGATTCTGCCATCATTCACACATTTGAATGGCCATGTAATAGGAAGCAATGTGATAACATGAAATTAAAAATGACCTTATATGGCCATGGGCATTGTTTCGACTCAGGACAGCTGTCATTTGCTGCTATTCTCAAGCAACTGTTTGATGCCGCACACAACAGCGCTTCACCTTCATGCGTTCGCTGAGAGTAGGATAATGGTTGAGAGGCAGGAATTTGCCAAATAGTTGCTGCAAGCCTTTCAGAATCGACCAATTGGTGTGCGAGAAGGCGGGAATTACAGAGAGGGGTTAAAGCAATGCAAACATGCGTGCACATGACGCAGTATTAGACCACGAGCACATCAGGTGTACAGATGGTCCTATTAAAAAGTGACTGGTGAGTGAATATCTCAGCCTCTACAACACACAATTAGGCTGAATCTCATGTGTGTGTCTGAAAAGGTTATTCAGATCCAGTTTCCTTCAACAAGGATCATTTGGCCAAAACAGGAGTTGCACGTTTTGAATAGACTTCTTAGATGATTAAAAGTAGAACATGGGATTTGAAAGATTTCAATTATAATGTTATATAATTTTAAATAATATAGTAGTGAAGGTCATTGTATTAGCCTGAATATTAACACAAGTATTTAACAGGAAGAGAGTAAGTGAATCTTCCATATTACTTTGTACCCGGTTCTCCCCTGTACATGCTCATCATCACTGCGCAGCTGAGTGCTGTTATGCAACCTTGATTAGGGTTACAGGACTTTTCATAAAATCAATGACCAGAGGGGGTCTCTCTCTCTCTCCCTCCCCATCTCCCTCTCTCTCTCACACACACACACACACACACACACACACACACAAGCCTCCAGTGTGATGTTTTCTCTAGAGCATGGAGGACAGAGGCTGGTTTGTTGTCCACTCGCAATATACTGAATAAGACCCTATTGTTGCTACATCACTAAGGACACCCACACAAATGCACACACTGAGATTCCTTAATATAAACAGACAAACGCACAAAACACACACACACACACACACACACACACACACACACACACAAGCCCCCGCTTCTCTTTCCCTCACACTCTCTCTGCTCACATTTGTATTCACACTGGCATTTGGACAGCTTTCTGCCTCAAAAGGCTTCGGATGTGCATAAGGAAATACAGTGGAGGGATTTTACTAATGCCATGGCATTCAAACATAAATGTTATTTGCTTACACTAGAGAAATGTGCTGCTTGGATTATGACTGTATGGGTTTGTAGGGTTGATAAAAAAAAAAAAAAAAAAAAAAAAAAAGATCTCCAAGCAGGCACTCAATTTTCCATATGTTTTTCCCCCAGACGCCCGAGAAATATGCAGAAGGTTGAGCTACAGTCTGACGTGGTCTACTTCAGAAGGAGAAGTGAGACTGCACTACATTAACAGCAGGAACAGATTTATTAGCAGTCTACATCAGTCTGGGGTGTCTGCTCGTGTGTGTCTGCGTATGTGTGCGTGTGTGCGCGCGTGTGCTGACAGAAGCTTAGCATGAGTTGTCAGTTATGCAAATAAAATTGTAGGTTCTCAAGTCATTCCCACTAATTCATTGTATGATCTGATAAAAAGAATTGAGAGAGATAAGACACAAAATCACACACATACACAAAACATGAGATGCATATGCACTTACCTAATGACTTAAATACATCAGGGCCAGCATACTTTCCATCGAAATAGACTGTGTTGTTTTGAGGGTCAAAGGCACGACACATTCTGACAAACACCACCTCCAAAGAGCCTAGAGCCAGAAAAACACCAGCATGAAGAACCAATACAGGCAGTGTTACAGGCAGTAAATTCTGACTTTGCAGTGATTATGCCACATAAGATTGCGCCATATTAAAAAGGTGCATTTTGGTTGTTTATCTGGATATAAAAATACTGAGATATTGCAAAATCCTCCATGTTCATGATAATCTTCCATTGTACAAAATATGTTCTTTGCACATTTCCATAACATTGTGTGTGTGTGAGTGTGTGAGCGAGAAAGAGAGAGAGCAAGAGAAAGAGAGAGAGTCAGGTGGTGTGTCATGTTGTTGTGAGTGGGAGATGTAATTCCACTGAAGAATGGATTAGCGGATAAACACACATTAATGGAAGCCATTACAGAGCCGTAGTGAGATGCCACTGCTTTAAGATGTCACTTCAGGTGAGGGATCTCGGTTACTCTGTCATTTTTATTACTGACTGCAACAGCACAAATTATAAAACACAGACAGTGAGGAAGTACAGGGCTTCGGGGTACGACAGAGCAGTTAAAATCACAAACTGTGGACGTTTCTCTTAACTGAGTTTCAGTTTCTACTTAGTTCAGTGCTATGTCCAGGGCTGTACAGTAAGGGTTAAAATGGTAATCATGTGCAGTACACTGGCACACTGAGAAGTGTTCCGCCTCACAGCTCCAGGGTCCCCAGGGTCCTGAGCCTTGGTTTCTGTCTGTTCGCATGTTCTCCTCATGTCTGCGTGGGTTTCTTCCAAGTTCTCCAATCCTGTCCCCACCCCAAAATACATGTAGACCGGCTATGCTAAATTGTCCTTAACTAATTAAAGAGTGTGTAAATATGTGTGTGTGCGCACGCATGGTGCCCTTTGATGGAATGGCGTCCCATCTAGGGTATATTCCCACTAGTGTGAGGGGGGACTTAATACTGAAATCATCATCATTATAATGATTATTCAGCCCATTTGGGAACAAATAATTAGAGAAGGCACTGATCTGACACCCAGCATCAGCATCGAGCAAAAACAACGGTGGATCGGATTTCAGAGAAAACATATCGGAATTCTGTAACAAAAATCGGAATTGGATTTGGAAAAGAAATGTATTTTTGGAACAGGAATTTTTTTACATAAAAAAAAAAAACCTGACTGGTTTTTCTTTTGTTATACTTTTGTTATATTATAAATTATATTATATAATATTATAAATTATATTATAGTTACAGAGGAAGTGATTTTTCTGTGAAGTACTGCAGTTATTTAAAAATACACACATTTTACAGTTCAATGAAAACAATATCCAGTGGGTATTGGTATTGGTTGATACTCTATGTTGGTTGATACTCTATATATAGAAATATACTCTATTAAGTATCTATACAGGTATTGGAAAAGAAGAAGCGGCATTGTGTCATCTTTAAACATAATATATTGCACATTTCAACAGAAATCAGACTTTTGGTTCACACTGTACGGTATGAGCATAAAGTCATTCAAATGCATACAAGAAGAATTAATTTAGCAGTAATCTTTTAAATGCTGAAACACACAGATAGACTACATAAAGAAATGAAAACAAAATGTATACAATAACAGCATGCAAATCAAATGAATCAAATAATTAAAGAATGAATGCATGCAGCAGAGTCAATACAAACTGCTACCTAATATGCTCACTAATCTCACGATTGAATATGTTAATGAATTCATTAAGAAAGACAAATATCATGATCAACTGTCAAATACTTAAGAACTTCTCAAATACATTGTGAAGGCCCTAACACTCCACAAACATGACTTCTAAGCACCATAAAAGGTATATCGCTGTAATGATGAACTTTAAGAACACACACATTACCTGCTTTGAGCAGCACAATCTGATCATTCTGACAGAGCTCCATGAAGCCGTCGATACGCTTGGCGAACTCCACCACATACTGGATGGCCTCTGTGATTTTAATGGCACACAACTGCCACATGACTTCTCTGGGCTGGTGGAACAGAAAAAAAAAAATGCAAGATGAAAATAAATCAATATCTGACTATCTCCTAAAAGCACTCAGTCGGTTTAATGGTATTAACCTCAAGATTTCTCACATGAACACTTAGGTAAATGACCTGCAGTCGATTCTGCTCTAATCGGAATTTGGAGATGTTTTCTTGCGCATGCACCATTTTCCGAGAGAACTATCTGTTTTTTATAATCAGAAAGGCTTGAGGCAAGGGGAGCTCTTTGATTAGCTGTGCTAGAAATATAATCTGTACTCTGCACTTCTTTTTCATTTTCTTCAAAGCGATGAGAATGTACATTTCAGAATATATTTTCTGAGATTCCACTTGAATAATACATTCCTACACCAGTTTAATGAGACTATGGTGAGATGAAAGTTTAATTGATGCTCGAGGTTAAACATTAATAATAGTTACAATTTAGTACCCGTTTGGACTATTCATGTAGTGCAGCTGTGGATAGTTTTAGGAAATCTGTACTGTGCGATCTATTTTAAATAAAACCGTACTAAGATGAGCGTGAAACCAGCCAAGCGTCACAAAAACTGGTACTCTTCTCCCCCCTGCCCCAGGGTATGGCACAGCTGCCTTAAACATTTGTGCTTTCTTACAACGTGCACATATCTGTACTTACTCTTACATTAGTAAAAAAATGTGTTAGCACTGTATATATAACTAAACTATTCTAACAAGATATCACTCCTCAGTGGCAGTTACGACCGAGTGCAAGGGTGACCAATGCCACAGTAGGACTACATGTTGAAATATTGTGATGCGCTGTTTAGATAAGACTGTGAAAAAAGCAAAAAAGCAAACAAGAGTACTGTATGTGTGAATACATAATTTATGAAATGTTACTCGCTAGATATTAATGATTCAAAAATATAATATTTGAAACAAACCTGTAATATATATCTATATACATTTCTGATTTAGTACCACCCACAAAACTCCATAAAAGGCAAAGTTCACATAGCTAAAAATGACGTCTAAATGGTGAAAGCGCAAGAGCAATTGAAATTCTGTAGGGATGTAGGTGACGGTGATGGTAGTAATGGTGGTGGCAGTATGTGTAGGAGAGTGGTACCTTGTTCTGGTAGCTCTCCATCTCCTCCTGCAGGAAGGCCTGCCAGGTCATCTGCTGCAGCTCCTCTCTCAGATATTGACATGTCTCCATGTGGGACTTGGAGATATTCTGGGCCAGATGCTCTGCAACAGACAAGCAGGACAGCGTCAAAGACTCAGACATGCACCAACACACACACACACACACACACACACACACACACACACACACACACACACACACATTCTGCTCTACCTGTCCAAGGCATAGTGCTTGAGTTCCAGTTCACCAGTAACAAGAGGATACTTTCTTATGGCTAAATGTTATTGTTGCACACTGAAGTAGAGCTGTTAAATTTGATTTAGAAGTTTGTTGACATTTTCCTCTACTGCTGCCAGCATGAAGCTCGTCGTGGAGAAGCAGAATAACTGCGGTGTGTCTGCCATGTGATATAATATATGCACATTACCCACAGAAACAAGGGTCACATTTGCTTTCAATAAAAAAAGAGCATAAGGGAAAGGGGAAAAAAAAACACAAGTATAAAAAAAATCCAATCATGTTGAAAACACATCTGTTATAAGGAGTCCCAGAGCACATGGGGAACCTAAAAAAATTTATTTCCCTTGGCTCGTGCCCTGCTGGATCCTGATTGGCCCTAATTAATGGAAACTAATTACAAAAAGAGGCACTTTTAATGAGTCTCGGAGATGAGTCTCCAACCTTCTGCTATTTTAAGCCACCTTTATGTCATTTGCCCCACGGTTGAGTTCTTCCCCATCTCCTAAACCCCCGGTGCCCCATCACCCCAGCATAGTCTCGTGTGTGGATATATATATACCCAATTTCATTCCTACATCTCCTCCCTAATCCTCAGATGTCTTTACGTTTTCCCCACATCATCCTATGCTGCACATATCTCAAGACTCTTTCCTATTTTCTTCTTACTGCATATATATCCAGTGCCTCAGCTGTGCTCACCTAGCTCGGCCATGGAGACGGTGGGGGAGGTCTCGCCGTTGCTGAAGGAGCAGTATGGGAAGAAGCCTGAGGTTGGCGTGAAGTCACAGATGGGCTCGGGCTTGATGCCGTTGATGTCCAGGCCAGACTGGTCGGGCGAGGGCTGGATGTCCAGGTAGAAGCTGCTGACACCTGAATCAGGCTTGGTGCCGTCGGCCGTGTGGCCGTCCATGTAGCCGCTCAGCTCGTCGTGCAGCTCGGTGAGGCCGTTTGCTGAAAGCCCGTAGGTGGGCGTGAGTGGCTCGGCCTCACCCGGCTGCTGCTGCTGCTCCCTCTGCTGCTGCTGGAGACGGTGCTTCTGCACCTCAGCATACAGGCTGTCCCGCTGCTTCTTTGACATGCGCCCGAACTTCACAGCTAAAGGGTAAGACAAAAAATCAAAACTTACATTTTCATAAAGTTACTCAATCAGTTAGACAATACACAACAGCGATCTCCTCACTACTGAAATCATTTTAGAGTCTCCTTGCCTGGGGGATATGCCCCTAAGACAGTGAGCTTAATGTAGCAGCCAGACCGGTGGGAGTGAGTTCTCTCCCAGAACATTAGCTGAGTAATGGGTATAAAACACTTTGCCACTTTGACATGTTCACAGCAACTTTCTGCTGTTTTTTAACCTGCCAGACTCAGACAGGGGCAGCAGGCTTGGCCAGAACAACTCGCTGTGTACAAGACAAGGACATGCCTCAGTGCAGAGTACAATATGTACATTCCAGCACATAGCAGAACGGTGAATACAGAAGAGCTACTGCTTTTTTCTGCCACCGGCCTGTTTTTACATTCAGGGAGATAGATGGTAGATTATTGTTGGAGCTTGGAGGGTACAGAGTGATGCTCTCGTCACCCACACAAATATACATACTACAAGTAGCTGGTTAAGTGCTGGGGTTTGACTGAAAATCCAGCACTGGCAGTGGGCCTGTGAACAGACGTGTTGGTCTATTAAAACAGAGAAATGCTAAAAAATAATGAGAGGGTGGATCTCAGTGCGAGAGCTTTCTGCTCTTGGCAGGCAGAGAGGAGTAATGAAGGTGTAAATGGTGGGACTGACTGTATAATAAAGAGAAGCGGAAGCTGGAGTCCAACTCTTACAGATAAAGAACAAACAACCCAGAGCTGATGTGTCTATGTGTGTGTGCTAGTGGAAAGGCAGATGGGGGCTCGTGTCTGAGTGAACTCAGAAGTCACCTTGCCTGTCCTGGTTGTGTGGCTCAGAAGCCACACTCTGAAGGCCTGGCCTGATTACTGCTTCCTGTTACAGGCCACAGTCACACAGCCCAGTCAGAAGCCCTGCAGGGGGCCTCAACATACACACAAACACACAAACTCACACACTCACCTGTGATCCCGTTAATGCTGCTCACCTGCATTGGCTTTAATGAGCCTTTCTAATGACAGTTGTTTAATAAAAGCCACTTGCTGTCAGAAACCCTCCGCCATGCCTGAAGTCCAGCACGAGACCTAACTGAGGAAACCGAGTACTAGGCCAAAGATCTCGTCACTGGCTTGCAGAGGAGTGTTTTCTCTCTTACCACAGCCAGTGCAGGAATTTAAACAAAAATATACACAGTCAGAGCTGAAATGTCAGATTTTTCACAGCCCCTTTCATAATGGACTTTTTTAGTCTTTTTTTGAGCCATATAACTCATGCAAAGAACCGAGGTCCGTTATGGACAAACATCCAGTCTTAAAAAAAGAATTACAAAACAAATCCTTCTACCCAGACAATAGAGTAAACACGCCTTTAATATAGCAGTCTTTAAAGGATGGTTTATGGTTCTTCCCAAACAGGCTTCCGAAACATTCAGAAGGACAGAAAGGTAAATCCTCAGTGATCGGTTGGGAGTGATATATGAAAGGGTGGGGTTTGGCAGGAGATTCGACCTTGCAGCTGTGACGAGACAAAAATGTTTGACGAGAGGCTGTCCCAGACGCAATGTAATAAAGCTATTAGATAAATACTTTTCCAAGAATAAAGTGGGACTGATGTTCCTTTTTAAACCAAGTCACTTGTAAGAAATATTTTACTGCATGAGCAGCAAAATGTGCAAATAAACACTATACTGTTTTATTTTCTGTTTTAATTACCGTCAGATTTAACTAATCAGCACATTAACAGCGCTTCCGGAGTTGAACTAGATGCGTTAAAGCAGGGAAGACTCAAATGTGCAGGACAGGGGGTACTCCAGGCCCAGGGGTGTGCTTAAAGTTATGTATTTAAGTGGAGCTGTTTCTTATGGAAGCGGTGTTTTGGGAATAACAGGTCATCCACCCCCACCCACCAGCGAGCTCTCCATTATCATACACATATGACGAAGATCTGTTGGTGAAGGCTAACACGAGAGACAAGTGAAGTCAGCAAACAGCAGCATGTCAAACTGCTGCTGCTGTATCACAGGGTAAGACACTCAGAGAAAAGTGCTACCTACCCTCTTTCTCATAAATGAGCTCACAGATGCCCACGACTGGCTCGACAGAGCTTGGCACTATGCATTTCACCTGTCTACTCAATGTTTACTACTCTACCCCCTTGATTGGCAGACAGTCTACAAATAGCTAAGAACACCTCTTACTGTTACTGAATAACCATGAAGGTTCCAGGCTCTCAGAAACACTTCTGATGACCCAGAAGCCAGGTTTAAGAAACAATCACTGTAGATTGCCTAAAGCTCAGAATTCCATTCCATGTATTTTTCCAGATTGTGTTGGCAAGGCCCTGAAGCCCGTCATGCAGAAGGGGACTGTTGTTCCGTGGTGCACACTAGACCACGATCAGCAGCACACTCACCGTCCCGTGACATGCCCACAGCCAGACACTTCTGCAGCCTGCAGTGCTGGCAGCGGTTTCGGCTGGTACGGTCGATCAGGCAGTTCTTTTGACGTGGGCACGAATACGCCGCATTGCTCTGCTGACTCCTCCTGAAGAAACCCTGCATGAGTGAGACAGAGAGCGACAAAGAGAGAGAAAGAGACAGAGGTGGCTGTGTTAGAAAGCTCCATAATTCACAACAGCATGCTCTTTTAAACAAATTAAGCCTCATACACTTGAAGGGAAAACAACGGATACAAACAGGACGCCATAACCATATACACAAGCCTCATAGATGAGATCGCTTCCAGCTTCAGATCACACAAATGAGATCTTTTATGAGGAGGATAGCCATCGTATTATACGTACAGCCATCGTACAGCATCGAATAGACGTGCTTTAGTGAAAGATAAAAAAGTGCGATGAAAAGCCGCTTAGCTCATTTTTCAAGCGTGCGACTGTAAATAACGTTGAGTTTGTCTGTGGTTATTAGCTAAATAACAGATTTCAAAACCAGTGGGTGTTGAGAGACGCAGCGAGAGGGAGAGAGACGTATACAGAGGGAGACAGAGAGAGAGAGCACACAGTCACACTGAGTTGATACCTCATCCCTTTTACTTAATGAATTGATTCCAGCACACCATTAACATACCCAACTCCACTGCTCGATACACATATGTCTTAATTAGTTGCTCATTGGCTGTTTAATTACAAGAAAACAGCTGACAGCTGCCAAGTTGCTTTCTAATGGCAGCCATTATGAAAGCGGGGTAGGACTGCTGGTGACAAGCGGCGCTCCTTTATAATGCTATGATTTATGGGCCAGAGCGGTGTGCTCGCACATATCATTAAATGCCTCTCTGCCTGAAGTAATTAGCAATCATTAAAGATACATTTCGGCAGTTTATTCTTCAGGCCTGTACGCTCTTTTTCTGTCCCCCCCCCCACGTCCCCGCGGTATTGTGACTGAACGATGTGCTGAACGTAGAGTCGGCCTTTTCTACAAAAACAGAATTGGATCGCAGAGTTTGTTCGTTTCTGCTACGCTGTGCACGGCTTGCCTGTAGAGTAGTAACAAACTACCCTAACAATACGAACAACAAGAATATACAGTAAGCATATCATTCCTCCCGCTGAGTGGATGGCATATTTAAAACAAACACATACAGGGGAGTTAAAGGCTTAAAAAGAAGAAGAAAAAAATAAAAGCAACAGCAAAACAGCTAACTATGTGGTATACTTCAAAGCACTGCACCTTTGACAGTTTTATTTGTGAAGCACGCAGTAACTGCAGAGCCAAAGTCATAAAAAATCTGCCGGGGAGTGCAGAAAGAAAACAAGTCGCAGGAGTCACTTTGTCCTAATAATGATCGAGTACAGCTCATCGAAGCCCACTGTGTCATATTAATGATGATGAACACACTGATGTTTAGACCTTCAGTACCTTCATTTAGTCCTCCAGTTCAGGCATATATTCAAATATTGTTTTCAAAACACAAATCTCATGCCCGCCTGCCCGCCCACACACACACACACACACACAGGAGTTCGTCCGTCGATTTCGTCGAAGACCGAGGTTTCCATTTCTGCCTCCATTATGGAGAACACAAACTTGGACTCGACTTGCGCGTGAATTGGATTAAAGTGAGGGAGACTTGCGCAGCATCGGCCTCACTCTCACTTCCCGGTGACCACCATGATCCAGTGGCTAGACTGAGTCACGACGACTGAAGATGGCCCCCGGGCACAGTAACTCATACACCCATTCACACACCCACACATACACTATGGACACTTTGGACATGCCAATCAGCCTACCATGCATGTCTTTGGACTGGGGGAGGAAACCCCCGCAGCACGGGGAGAACATGCAAACTCCGCACACACAGGGCCACGGTGGGAATCCAACCCCTGGAAGTGTCAGGTGAACGTGCTAACCACTAAGCCACCGTGCGCGCGCACACACACACACACACACACACACACACACACACACACACACACACACACACACACACACACACACACACACAGAGTGTACTGCATGCAGGAACATACGCAAGAGTGCACACAGACATTTGTTTGGTTGCTTACCTTACAGCCCTCACATGTTATCACACCGTAATGGATGCCTGATGATTTGTCTCCACAGATCTTGCAGGGAATAATTTCAATTTGAGCTACGGAGAAGAAAGAGAAAGAGAAAAGAAACAGTCAGGATTTTCTTGGCTGTCACCAGGCACAGCACGACACCTCCGCCACGGCTGTGTGTCGCTACATGAAACAGCGCGGAGCTTCAAACAAATCTGTTCCCTGCCACACAGCGACAGATAAAACTACACAGTTTTACAGAGGAGACCATCTCAACTCTGAATACAACCCCCTGCAAACCACTGCAATAACACTGTCAGTTCAATCTACACAACAGGAAAACACACACACACACACACACCCCTTTACACCCACACACACCCTTGCACGCACACACTCTTTTACATACACACCTTTACACCCTTGCATGCACGTACACAAACACACCCTTACACACACACACATCCTTACATACCCTTACACATACACATATACACACAAAACAACACAAAAAAGAAAACATAATACTTCAGAAAACCCTTCAGGGAGCAATAAGAGGCCAACTGTTTGACAAAGAGCAGCTCCTAAGTACAAGACTGGACTCATTTCAGAAGTGAAATACCAGCTCCTGTGCATTAAATCCCCAGCAGTGTCTTTTACAACTAGTGAGAGGTAGAACACAGGAAAACACTCTGGATGATGATATCAGGGGCTGCAGCAACTAATATATATATATATATATATATATATATATATATATATATATATATATATATAAAAATATAAAACACACACACACACACACACACACACACACGTATACACATATACTGTGCCCTCCACTAACATTGGCACCCTTGGTAAATATGAGCAAAGGCAGCTGTGAGAAATTGTCTTTATTGTTTAAACGTTTGCTAACACAACACTGGTTTATCCCCCTAAAAAATCTTTGTAAAATATAGGTGTACAACAATTATTGGCACCCCTATGAATTCATATGAGAAAAATATACTTGAAATATATTCCCAGTGATATTTAAAACATTTTTTGTACACCTGGGTGACTAAAAACAGGAAAATTGTTCAACCATGACTTCTTGTTTCACAGGGGTATAAATATGAGGTAACACCTAGGCCAAATTCCCTTAGTCATTCACAATGGCAAAAGATTGCTGAGCTTCACAACATGGGAAGTGGCTATAAGAAAATAGCACAAGAATTGAAAATGCCCGTTTCCACCATCAGGCAATAATTAAGAAGTTCCTGTCAACTTTAAATGTTATGAATCAACCTGGAACTGGACGTGTGTCTATATTCTCTCAACTCACTGTGAAGAGGATGGTTCGAGTGGACAAAATACCACCATGGATCACAGCTGGAGAATTGCAGAAGTTAGTTGTGTCTTGGGGTCAGAAAATCAAAAGTCAAAGTTGTTTGGAAGGGTTTCAAGAATAAACCTTCTACTCTCATCCAAAAACAAATTTAAGCATCTTCAGTTTGCCAGACACTACTGGAACTTCAAATAGGATTGGTTCTATGGTCAGATCAAACCAAAATAGAGCTTTTTGGCAACAAACACCAGAAGTGGTTTTGGCACACACTGAGAGGTAACCATATGAAAAAGTACTTCATTCCCACGGTTAAATATGGTGGTGGCTCCCCTGTTTTGTGGCTGTTTTTCTGCCAGAGGACCTGGACATTTTGTTAGGATGCATGGCATCATGGACTCTTATCAAATATCAACAGATATTAAATGAAAACCTGACTGCCTCTGCCAGAAAGCTTAAAAAGGACTGTGGTTTTATCTTCCAGCAGGACAATGATCCAAAACATACATCAAAATCAACACGAAAATGGTTTACTGACCACAAAATCAAGGTCCTGCCATGGCCATCCCAGTCCCCTGACTTGAAACCCATAGAAAACCTGTGGGGTGAACTGAAGAGGAGAGTCCACCAGCATGGACCTCGAAATTTGAAGGATCTGGAGAGATTCTGTATGGAGGAATGTCCTCAGATCCCTTGCCATGTATTCTCCATTCTCATCAGGCATTATAGGAGAAAACTCAGAGCTGTTATCTTGGCAAAGGGAGGTAGCACAAAGTATTGACTAACAGGGTGCCAATAATTGTTGCACACCTATATTTAACAAAGAGTATTTTTGGTTAAACCTGTGTTTTGTTTACAATTGTTTGATATGCATTAGAGCAGAGTATTTGTGTGAATTTTTTTAAACAATAAAGACAATTTTTCCTTCTTTGCTCATATTGACCCAGGGTGCCAATATTAGTAGAGGGCACTGTGTATGTGTACATATATATATATATATATATATATATATATATATATATATATATATATATATATATATATATATATATATATATATAAAATATATAATATATCTATCTATCTATCTATCTCTCTCTCTCTCTCTCATATATATATATATATATATATATATATATATATATATATATATATATATATATAGATATAGATAGACAGAGATATATAGTACTGTATAGTGTAGTAAGTAGTATAGTCTAAAATAATATTATACGCTGACTAATAGGCTTTTTATAAAATTAAAGCCTAATCTTTTTTTTAGTTCACTGTACATCATAATACATAATTACAGGAATCTAAGAGGCAATTCAAGGTCTGCAGCAAAAACAGAACAGTATAATTCACCTAATACGATTCACCTAGTGTAAACAAAGCATCTACTTCTATGCATGAAGTATAACTGTACGTTCAAAGTAGTGCCTTACATTTTGTTATTTCATAAGCTTGACATTCTACTAGGGATGGAATTATAGATGAAAGCGTTATTCGGCTTGAACAGATAGTGTGTTTTAAAGCAATGCAAATACTGACACGTATAGGAGGATGACTATTTTAACAGTAACTGTATGGTCAGGGTCGCAGTGGTTTAAATTAACCTACAAATTTGTTTATACTTAAGAAAATAGAACTAACTAAATTTGTTAAAAACAAAAAAAAACTAATTGTGGGCAGGGACCAAAAAACCCCAAAAACAAACAAACAAAAAAACCCATTCCAGATCTCAAGTTGAAAGCAATTGTGAACTCGAGTGAAGCAGCTGAGGCTAAGGAGCTATCAGAGTCAGAATTCACACACCATGCTGACAGTACTGACATTTCTACCTCTGGGGTTTTTTCCATCTTAGTAGGTTTCATATTTAATAAAAAGGGTTTAACTCTGAATACAGTTACTGATCGTTGGCGCGTTGTAATTGCATTAAATTGTTGTTTTCAGACACGGCTGCAACGTGCTCTCTAAATAGTACACTACAAACCCAAATTATGAAACAAAAACAGACCTAAATATGCAAAATTCTGTGTTTAGCCAAATATAGCCTAAGCAGTTTATTTTTATTTGACAGAAACCAGTCGATACGGAGCTTCTTCAGATCGTCCTTCAAATTCCTTGCAGCCACCCCCTGCAAACAGCAGACTTAACCACTAGTCCACTCTGGTGGACTTTATCAATCTAATTCCATGAAATTAATTTACTCACATTAACTGTGCCTCCACTGCGACCATGAGAACCTGTTATCAGATGCCGGAGACCTATCTGCATAATGTCACAGCCTTTCAATTCACCCAAGGGGCACAAATCTTTGTCTCTCATTTCGAACAGCAGATCCTGTAACCTCTAATCTCAACCAGTGAGCAGTGTATCCTGTTGGCATTCTCTCACAGCCTGTGAACAGGGAACTAGCCAACACTTCAGTCAGCACAGCACAGGCCACATGCTGACAGCAGCTATGCCGGCTCTCAGGAGAAGTGGCAGTGTAGTCGTTATCAGCTATCATTACACCACAGTGCAGCCAGATCACTTGAGAACGAGAGATAGTTCTGTAATGAATATTTTAAGAGAGATATATAATTATCTGCTTTTTTTTTTTGGCCTCAGTGCGGTGGGTGCTCGCCGTGCAGGCACAGTACTCGATTGTTTGTTTTTATGTTCTCCCGCCATGAGCATTAGAGTGCCAGCGTGTTCCTGCTCCTTTAGCATTTTCAGCCTCATTACTTACATAATTTGTTCTGACATGCACTTAGAACAACTGAGGCGTGCAGTAATTAAGGCTGGCTGTGGTCGAGGTCCGGGAAAGGCGCAGCACTAATGGGGTCCGACCAGCAGGTGGCAGTGGAGCGCTGTTGCTCCTCCCTCCTCCCATCCTCCACTCACCTCTACAAGGCTGGCATCATAGTCCAGACTGTGGGTGCCAGGCTGAGGGGAGAAGGCTGCTGGCTTTCTCTTTTTCCTCAGGCATTGCTCAAAGGGCCCTCCATCTTAGCGGCTGTAGAGGTGGGCAATCGAGTTAACTGAGAGTTCCACATTGGGCAGAGGAGATGCAGCAGACACACAGTGTGTGCTGGGCACTGGCTTGGGCATGACTCAGTGCCCAGTGTGAAGGATACAGTAGGAAGGGGCCCTGGGAGCAAACACTCAGTGCCTCTCTCTCAGCAGTACCCTTTCTCCAGGCCTCCACATGAAACACTCACAGAGCTCTTTGTGAACGGCCTGGCTCACGCTGGGGGCTCCTGGACTCGCTCGCTACTTCTTTTGTCTAAAGAGAGAGCTAAACCCAAGCCCAAAAATCTTCACTGCGAGTACTTTGATAGAGGGCTTTAACAAATTCACACAGAGGTTACCACAGAGTGAGAGAGCCTTGTGGAGAGACTATTGCGGATCTCCAAGTCAATATCTGTAGACGTGAGGTCCAGTGTCCGGAGAAGGATCGGTCTGCCGAATGCGAAACGTCACGAGAAGCTACGCGCACAATCGAAGAGTGGTTTAATGAATGTCAGACACAGTCTAGACAATGTCTGTGATTGTTCATCAGTGAATGTCGTCTCTAAAGAAGTAGGTTATGAGTCATGTTCTGAAATGATTTTGATGCGCATGCTCTTTTTATATAAGCGATATTTTGAACATTTCACTTATGATCTGGATTTTTTTTCCCTTTTGTAAAAGTAGAGAACTGGAGAGAATAAAGGAATTAGATAACGGACATATGCTATGATATACAGCGAGCAGTTTGCTGTAGCACTTCACCGTATATGCGGGGTGTCTTGGTTGCCAGAAAGAAGGGATAGAGATGACTCTATTTTTCTGCAAACGGCATGTACATTTAAAGCAAACATTAGCTATGAATTTACCAGGGACTTACACAAGCAGCTAGTGCAACGACACAACCTGATGTAATTCATGACCTCTGTAGATTTACACAGAGAGAGAGAGAGAGAGAGAGAGAGAGAGAGAGAGAGAGAGAGAGAGAGAGAGAGAGAGAGAGAGAGAGAGGTTTGAGACCTTGGAACCCACTGTGTATATTTAAAGAGAAAGAGTGCTTAGTGTGTATTCAGAGAGAACATCTTTACAGCGAGATGCTGATTGAGAGCTCTGTTGTAACTCCCCGGAGCTCAGTTCAAGGTCAGTGAGTCAGAGGCAACAGGGTTGCAGAGGAGAGGGTGATGTGTCATGTCGCTCTCATTCTCTCTGGCCCTGTCTGTTTCTTTCTCTCTCCCTCGCTCATCCTCTTCTTCTCTCCCTGCCCCCTCCGTCTGGCTGTCTGTTTCCCTCCACCTCCCCCCTCTCTCTCTCTCTGCCCTCAGATCAAGGCCTATGTGAGCAAATCCTCTCCAGTGGCTTACAGCAGACCCTCCATTCCCACTATCATCAAACACAATTGTCACTTGTGCACCAAAAGGCCATTGTAATTGGTTGAAACACGTCGTTCATGCGCATAAATTCCAGTATTTCATAGCATAATTTGGCCAGCAATAGAGCGCCTCGTTGAGATTGGTTGTCTGAGCTGGGCCGAGAGCATGAAACACGGCAATTATGAGCAGAACATTTTCGCTCTAGTCAAGCCAGACTTCCTGCGCTGAAAAAGAACAAATGAAGACAGTGAAGTCAGTTAAGGGAGAAAAAAAAAAAAAAGACACTTCATCAAAAACGGAGACAAAGATCATTACAGCGTAACGCGTGCTAACAGCACAGCGCTAGCCTGTCACAAGCGTGCCATTCTTTCAGCACATTAGTGCTGACATCAGCATAAAAAAGGCACTTGTTTTGCGAGCCGAGCGCTTTGCCACAGAGCCCTTTTAATGCGCTCTCGCCTCATTTGTACCTGAAGAGCGTCATTCAGGAGAGAGGCAAAAGTGGGATGTTGACACAATATATTGAAGGCGTGTGAAATATTCAGAGGCTTTGCCTCACTAATGGAGGGAGGGCTGCGTACTAGCTTCATCACACACACAGCTCTGTCTCTGCATTAAGCAGCTTCTGCAGTCTAAGGGAACTGCTTGCAGATTCTCATCTCATATCAGCATTTTTATTTGTCACATAATAACAGCTACTTGGGGAGTTCGATAAGAAACTCTTTTTTTTTTTTATAAAAAAAAACAACAACAAAAAAAACAAACAACAAATCTCTACGTAATTCTTTTGCGTATTCTCATTCTGCGCACAGACTGCATTAAACTCTTGCCAAAAACGGCCCCTATTCTGCAAGCACAGGACAGACTGGTGTGCATTCCTAAAGCCCGGAGATTAACCCATTATGTCACGCCGGGTTAAAGACACACACGGAGCTGTGGACAATAACACCACGAGGACAGACAAAATCCTCTTTCTACTGACGCTCCAGGCTGATCATTTAAATAAATGTTTATTCTACAAGACAACAAGCAATGTGGTCGCTAATGTGGGTGTGTGTTGACAGCTGTCATTGACCGAGTGACGCAAGCCAGCGTGCTCATGTCAGAGGCTTATGTAAGTGATTGGACAGTAATGCTGGAACTGTGTCCAGCACAGCATTACAGCCAGATTAACAAAGGGTCTTCCAGCTCGAAAACGAACAAATGGCAGCTTCATCGAGCGCCACTCACAAAGATTTCATTTACATGTATTTCAGTGAAGTCATATTTGTCTATTTCAAGGAAAGAAACAGAATGTAATACATGGAATAAATACCTAAACATTATTATATTTAGGACGGAATAAAAAAAAAAAATGATGGTGTTATAGGAAATGAATCAACGATGTAGTAGATGGTGCTGTTACAACCACAAAGTTGATTCTTTTCCTTTAACATGTGCCACGGGGTTTTAGTCCTCGTATACAACAGCAATTTATTATTTAATATATTCATGTACATCTGATCAGTTTATAGCTACATTTAATGATATGAAACGTCTGTGAGACAAGTTCCTGTTATCATTTACATTATGTACCAGCCTCTCTATTTTCACGCTCTCGAACGTAACAAGACAAAAAAAATAAAAGAAATGCAGCTTGTCGTGTTACTGAGAAACCAGACAGTGCAAAGTCCTCTGACCTGCTGACTGTTAGAAGAAAAAAAAAAAACTCTGATGTTAAATAAATCTCTCCATACAGAAATCCTCACCATATCAACGATTATATATTTTTTCTTTGTTAAATAACAACACTTTTTCAGTTGTTTATTATTAAGTTCTTATTAAGTGAAGCATTTGTTACAGTGACTGCGCTGTTACTATAGATAAATTGACGTTAGAACAAGCGCATTAATATAAAGCGGTGATATATCTTACAGCTGAAATTACCGTCAGAGCTGCCGTTATAGAAGATTACTCAACGGCTTTTGACCGATCAGATTCGAGAGCTCAGCTGTGCAGTGGTATTGGTATAAGTAAGGGATAATCCACGGCTAGGTGTGTTACGCGATTTTAATGCAGGACGTGGAGGAAAAGAACAAAGGTGAAGTGGATGCCGCCGTGGAGTGCATTAAAATCTCGTGACGCACACCTAGCCTTGGATTAGTCCTTCATTTTTCCCATAGTCACTTGCCAACATTGATAAGTTAAAGCTATCATTGATGTTTGCAGTGCAAAATCTGACTTAAAGGATAAAAAATAACGGCTAATTTTCATTAGTTATTTTATATACAGGATCTAGAATTCTGCCTGCTCTAAATCATACACAGAGATAAAGTAGTGCGATAAGATTACACTGAGAGAGACAGAGAGAGAGAGACACACAGAGAGCGAGAGAGAGACACACAGAGAGAGAGCGAGAGAGAGACACACAGAGAGAGAGATACACACACAGAGACAGAGAGAGAGACACAGAGAGAGAGAGAGAGAACACATAGAGGGAGAGAGAGAGAGCGAGAGAGAGAGAGACACAGAGAGAGAGATACACACACAGAGACAGACACAGAGAGAGAGAGAGAGAGAGAGAGAGAGAGAGACACAGAGAGAGAGATACACACACAGAGACAGAGACACACAGAGAGAGAGAGAGAGAGAGAGAGAGACACAGAGAGAGAGATACACACACAGAGACAGAGACACAGAGAGAGAGAGAGAGAGGGAGAGATTTACGTGCATACGTCCCTACTAATAATGAGGAGCTGTGAGTTGATGTACTGTATGCAACTGTATGTTACTATGGTTACAACTGTTCACTGGCAGCGCATTAATTTTGAACGGTGATTACACGGACTCGAACTTCCTGTGCTTTACACGGTTTGAACGCACCTTCCAGCCAATCAGAATCAAGTATTCAGACAGACCACTGTATAAACAGAATTAGTATATAGATTATAGAATATGTAATGACGTACAGAAAGATGGAAATATTGTGATAAAGATAAACAAACAATGTTCAAGGATGTATTCTGCGACCCTATAGACCCGCCCTGATGGACAGACGGACGGACTGATGGATGGTGGAACTGCCTTCTCTTTTTTTGTTGCAGCGGTGTTATACTGTAATATAACAGAACGGAGCAGGCTCTCTTTCTTCATTCCCCTTCGAGCATAAGAGGGAAGGTTATTTGAATGTCAGTGGCGGAGGACAGCAGTGGCACACAGGCACAGACGGAATAGCATAAATGTGTAATTTGTTTGGGGATTGTAGCTTGTTGGCATATTACCATGAGACCCAACAGACAGTGTGTTCTTCATTCAAGCTGTGCGACATCACTCACACACTCACACACTCACACAGACTCGTGCACAATTGAGTCATACCATAATAAAAGGTCAAAAAGTCACATTATATCTGGAGAAATGGAAAACAAAACATCTGTGATTAAATATTTATGAAGATTAATGAAGTTGTCGCGGTTATTTTGACTGTGTGTTCGTTAAATTCTTCACTTGTAATCATGGTCATGGTCATCTGCTCATCTGCTAGCTATGATCCACAAGAGACATGAACAGATCTGAGAGGCAGTGAGGCTGATATATGAGAGAGAGCGAGAGAGAGAAGAGAGAGAGAGAGAGAGAGAGAGATTAAACACTCTTCACTCGTGGGCTTTTCCTGTAAAGGCTGAAGTGGCTGTGTAACTCCACTCTGGCTGCCTGCCTTTAGGCTGCTTTCAGCAGGGAACTCGTGTGCATCTGTGTTTGTTTGCACGTAATGCCATTAATTTCCCCCAACCCCCCCCAGCACCAAAAACACACACACACTTAAAATGTTTTTGAGGATACTGCAGCCTGGGTTTCTCGCTTTCATTGGATACACTCGAGCCTCTGAAGTATACTGAAACGTCTTCTCTGTCTCCTATTCTGTCGGTTTACGGAGGAGGAATGATGTGGGCACTCGTTTATGTGCTGCTGTGGCAAAGACTGACAAGCTTCCCAGATGTGAGTGAGTCTGTGTGAATGTGTGTGTGTGTTCAGGGGGAAAAAATGATGCAGGGGAGCATGTGTGCTGTGCTCAGATCTCTGCCATGCCCCACCACCCCACCTGAGCTCTCTCTATGTCTCTGATCAATGATAGGTGAAGCACATTCTTTAGAAGTGGAAACTCCCGTGCCACAGGAAGGCCGTGTCTCACCGTGTCACTGCACACTCTACTCCCAGAGGAGCGACACAACACGAGAGAGAGAGAGACAGAATGTGGAATATTTTGCATTGTGCCTAAACCCTGTGCTTTTCCAACATACATGAATCAAATGCGTTAGTTGGAAGGAACAGAACAGGTGTGAGCAAGCATAAATATTTATAGTCGATCGATAAGTCGAGCTGAAGCCTGAGGAAAAACACTTGATATGTCAATCATTTTGGGCATCTAAATTTGTCATTTGCTCCACAAACTACACATGTTTGCTGCAGAATGAGGAATTAAAAGCTGTTCGCGGAGTGGAAGCTTTCTGTGTTCTGACGTCTGCTATTTTTGGTCATAGACGCCATGCGCGAGACGAGGCTTGACGTTGCATCGCACTGACAGTGGCACTCATTGAAGCCGAAACTTCACACAAAAGTAGGAGCAGTGCTGTTCTAGGTCCTGTTCTGGGCTTTCAGAATTGAAGATCTTAAACCAGTGCCATGATGTCTCTAATAATAATAATAATAATAATAATAATAATAATAATTATAAGAGGGGCATGGTGGCTTAGTGGTTCACATGTTTGCCTCGCACTTTCAAGGTTGGGGGTTTGATTCCCACCTCTGCCCTGTGTGTGGAGTTTGCATGTTCTCCCCAAGCTTCAGGAGATTCCTCCAAGTTCCTCCCCCAGCCCAAAGACATGCAATGTAGGCTGACTGGCATTTCCAAATTGTCTGTAGTGTGTGAGTGTGTGTATGAATTTGTGTGCGCGATTGTGCCCTGCGATAGGCTGGCATGCCATCCAGGGTGCCCTCCTGCCTCACACCCCAAGTCCCTTGGCATAGGCTCCAGGCTCCCCCGTGTCCCTGTGTGTAGGATAAGCGGTGCAGAAAATGGATGGATGGACAGATAATAATAATAATAATAATAATAATAATGCTTATTATTAATTATTGACAATTATTACTTCACACACGCATAAAACATTCCCCCAAAGCTTTCAGACGAGCAAAAAAATAAGCGGTGCTTCTTAAGCCATGCCGAGCCATTTCAACCCCACACGCTGAAGCAGCTCTAAGCCTCAACTGAGAGCACCATCCCTTTAGTTAAACAGTGACTCAGTCCTCACAGGCCCTGCAGGCAAGCCAGTCCCATGTGCCAGATAACAAAGAAGTGGGTGAAAGAATATATATGATGAAAGCTTCAAACCAGGCCTGCACAATTACACCGAGAAAACCTTTACACAACAACAAAGCGGCGTGTTGCTGCGCACGGGGGAATTCTCTCTCATTCTCTCTCTCAGCAAGCAGTGCCGATGCTTTACGCCTGTAATTGCTGCATTAATACGCTCTTCTGCAGGAGCCCTCACTGCTGCTGCTGCTGCATCGTTGAACCTGATCAGCTCTCTAGCACTCAGCCGGACTGCCACGTGGGTGCACGTACGACTCACAGGGTAGCTGTGTGGGTGCATCTGAGATGTGCGAGATGAGCTTTTACAACTGACAGAAATTGTGTAGTAACTGACACGACAAGCAGCTCGGAGAGGCTTACTCAAACCCCTACTCTCTAATCTATATACTGCGCTAGCTACCTACACTTAAACCTCTCCGAACTTAAGCATCACCTTAACCACAGGAGGAAATATTTTCAATTAAAAGAAAAAGTGAATATTATAATTAAAAGCATAACCAGCCAAACCTTCAATGCCCTCGAAATGATCATGAATTCCTAACATCTGGGGTCCTCTAACTTTTGCAGCCAGAGACCCCTTTAATTGTTGTTAAAAAGAATAAATAAATGAATAAATGAATAAGACAAATATGTTGTTAAATGTATACACATTTTTTTCTTTGTTTTTATGCATATAAATGCATAACAAAAATATAAGCAGTTACACAATATCAATATTATATCATCATCATCGCCGCATAGCCATAACTATAGGAACTTAATAATTAATCATTTGATGAAGGAGGGTTGTGATTTCCATCACTGTAACATAATAATAATAATAATAATAATAATAATAATAATACAAACAATATATCATGGTCCCTTGGGGGTCCCCAGACCCCACGCTGAAAACTGCATTGCATTACGGGTACATTTGGTCATCAGAAAGTGATGAATACATGGCACCCAGCCATCAACACACACTTCATCCAACTTTCCAAATATGTGTTTTATGTGGATGTGTGTGAATGAATTCCCAAACCATTACACACACCCATCCTGGGGCTGATTTAGCTCAGCCCAAGACGAAGCTCTACTCTCTGTAATAGCAACAGTGAATATTTCCAGTGCAGTGTGTGTGTGTGTGTGCATGTTTGTGCATGTGTGTGTGAGAGTGTTTGTGTGTGTGTGTGTGTGTGTGTGTGGACAGCTAATGGAGCCAGTGAAAGGCACTAACAGTCGACCTGCAGCTGGGTCCCCTATCAACACTCTGCCCAAGCCACTAATGCAGTCAGCATGAAAATGCTGCTCATATGAACAATATTTAAATGGTATATAATTTCTAAAAAAAAAATTATTACAATGTAATTTCCATCCATTCCACCACTTTCCAATCCATTTGCACTGAATACAGAACAAATATAAATGGATTAAAGATTCCCAAATCAGTGCAGATTACTTTAATAATATTACCACTACTACCAACTGATAATAATAATAATAATAATAATAATAATAATAATTTATTTTATATATTATTATATAGTATAAAATTATACCCTCCACACTTTTTTTAATACTACTGTTCTGGCCTGAACATACACCACTGACACAGCTACTATAGGCATATTTAGGAGCCACTGAAGTTGACTGAAGCATCTGGCATAAAATATTTTCCATCTACACAATGGCATTGTGATATGTTATGGCATGAAAAGTTATGGTATGTGTATTTAAGGGCATCTTCTGAACGTCTGCTCTAGTGGCAGTTTTATAAACCCTGAGACCGACTCTGCTTCTCAGCACATTAGAGGGGAACTTGAATAAACACCTGGCCTGTTATTTTGCCCACCGACTCTCGGCATATCCACACGATACACAGGCCTGGCTGTTCATGTCTAACACTTAGTATCCTGAATTTCCTCACACCCTCCTCTCTTGACTCAGGCCTGTGCAAAACTATTTTTAGCACCTTGTTATTCATAGAGCTCATGTCTGGCTAAATATAAGAAGCACTGGACTCGTGCAATGTAAATGTTTAAAAATCGACATTTTTGAATGGAGGGATTCTTTAAATAATGCATATGCACTAGGGCAGACCAATTCAAACTTTTTTCACCACAAGACCCACCTCCAAGTTTTTTTTTTGTTTTTAGGAACTCCACCAAAAACAAAAAAATAAAATAAATAAATAAATACATACATAAATAAATAAATAAAATGTGTCAATACTCAAACTAATGTGGCATATACATATAAACATCAGACCAAGTCATCCTGTTTGGCTAGGGCTTTTACTGTCCATCATTAACTGGCAAATCAAATCAAATCAAATATTTTATTAATACTTTATTCTTACAAAACGGCGGACCTGCCAATCAAATTTGATCTTTTTTTTTTTTTTTTGCATCATTTCTGGCCAGAACTTTTGGTGCATTCTGCATAAAATAATGATGACTGATGTTAGATGTATACTTGTCTAATGTTAGCTAAATGGTAGATTTGATAGATTTCACTGATGAACCTCAATCAGTGAAACACCTGGAAACTGATGGAGCTTAGAAGGCTGCGTGAAAGATTACTGAAAGGAGATGTGGGAAGGTGGCGGGACTGTCAGTCATTTCAGATGCATGTTGCTTGGCTCATACGCAGTTTTGCTCTTTTTTGGCATATTGGTGAGTAATAACTCATTCTAATGTACTCTGATGGTAAAATGCAAAGCTCTTACACAAAGTGCATAAAGGCAGGCAGGTCTGATATAGACATGTAAATATTTTTTGTTGTTGTCGCATTTTCCATGTCACACCTGTGTCCCCCTCTGCAATCCTTTCCCCACAGACAAAAATTGCAACACCAAAACAGTCTACATTTCACACAAGTGATAGCAAACTGACATAACATTCGTTGAAAGCAAAAGCAAAACAAAAGGGTTTTCCACCTCCCCGACTATTCAACAGCTCCCTACATTGGTGACTAGTGATCTATACAACCCCTAGTAAGCACTCTTGATTTGCAGTGCTTTAACAGAGACTGTTTACATTGTTCACAGGGAGTTTGGCTTCTGTTTACACGATCAATCTAGAGTACAGGGTAGAGAGGACAGTAGCTCCTGACCCAGCTGGCCCTGTCTGTCAGCCCTCGTAGTGGCTCGGTCCTTTAATGAATGTGTCGCCCTGCTACATCTCATATCAGTTTACATTAACAGCCCATGTGTTGTGACCTCTAAGGTCAAATCAGAACAAAGGCAAAGAAACAGAGGAGGTCTAGATGATTTTATTAAGGAATCTATGACGATTCTGGTGATACTGTGTGAATCGAACAGCATCGTCTGAGTTTATAATTACTCAACAGGCTGGGTAATTCTAGTCCTGAGAATCGTCTCTGTTCTCTCCTCAGTGACGGAACGGAGCAACTAAGGACAGACTAGATGAATGACATCAATGGCTTCAGCAAGACTCTGCCAGAGATGTGTGACTGAGACAAATGGGGCTTGTTACATTAGCGAGCGATACTGAATCCCTTCATCCGCTGATAAAGCCCCGATAGAGCTGTAACCAGACGCACCCAACCTTTCCCCAGATCTGCTGTGTCATGGGACCTCCAAAAGAGAGCATTCTCAGGCATTCAGCTCGGCTGACTACTATCTCTCTACTTCCATCTGCTTACTTCCTTATCTCTCTCTCTCTCTCTTTCTATCTGCACGCCTGTCTTTTCTCAAGAAAGCGCTTATGCAGTTACAGCATTCTGACCTATGGAGTTCTGTCATGTCTGGCAGGTGAATTTAAAAAGAAGAGAGACAGAGCGAGAAACGCTGAGGAAAGGAGGCCTGGGACGAATAAAGCTGTAACTTGCACTTGAATTCAATGGGGAGATGAAGGGCTTTCATGTCCAGCAACAATGGACTGTGCTAGAAATACTCTGTGACGGAGAACGACTGAATCGTTTGCTCTTTGCTCAGGCAAACAGAGCTGCTGTTCTAACAAATGGAGGCTAAGTGAATATTCCCCTGATGGAATGCTAACAGTCGAGTTAACATATTACTCCCTTGAATTTGCCATTATTTCTCCTGAAATTCCTGTATACGTTTGACAAAATGAAGAAAAGCAACACCTAGATAAAAAGAACTACCTTTTGCATTTCTCCTCTCTAGATTGCAAAGCACATTTCGTTTAAAACCACAGGCCATGCTGCATGAGAAGTGGCCTCGGAAGGGTTTACACACCATGCTAGTGCCTCCTGCACCACTGTTTTACACAGCGCTGTGAACTCTGGCCTGCTTCCATTCAGCGAGGGAGGATTATGCAGCCAGGCGCAAAGCATTCTTCCCTTGCTTTTGCACGGCTGCAAGACGAGGCCAGTAAGTGCATGTGTACGTGTGCGAGGAGTGTGTGTGTGTTTTTTTGTTTGTTGCATGTGTAGGTGTTGTACTGTCTGTGCTGTGTGTATTGGTGGGTCGCGTCAATACTTTTGGTTGAACCTACCTCAACGACAGGCTATCAGTAAGATGGCGCTTTAATCCTGGCCACACAAAAGCAGCAGCGAGATTAATGATTACATAAACACATTCCCTAAAGGCTTGAATAATACAGAGCCACAGAGCTGTATTCTGCGGGGAGGGAAAGGTTCTTAGAGTCAGCTGACTGGCGGCAAATCCTGGGAAGTGGCTTGGCATGCTCCCTGTATTGCCTCATTAATACCAGGAATAAATACAAATGGGTAAGTTTGGGGTAAAGCACAAGTAGTTCCCAAACTAGTGCTGAGATACACCGCATACAGGATCACCTTGACGCTCAAAGAGAAAATTATAGGCTTTAAACTTGGCATATACTACCAAAAAAAAAAAAAAAAAAAAAAAAAAAAAAAAAAAAAAAAAAAACAGTCCAGCTGTGTCATTTTACATTAGATTAGAAAGACATGTTTGTCTGAAAAAACTATGACCTTCTACCATGTCTCTGGTGTCCTAGCAACACAGAATGCTTACACACGCCTCTGTATCTTTTTTTTCTTCTTAGCTCTGACGTTGAATATTGTCTTCATGAGTGTTGTCCATTCACGTATCAAAACTCATACTGTTTCCGTCATAAATATCAACACCTGAAAATATCAAGAGGCCTCTGATCAGCTCACATATTACTCAACTCAACACCGCGGGTATGCTTTAAAGTGCCCCTGAAAGCAAAACTGGTGTTTGTGCCTTTTGTAGTTATCAGTTAGTCTTATGGACCCTGATATGATACTATATCTAGTTTTAGAGATATTCTTCTGTTAATTTAATAGTTTGTCACTTCTGGGAAAATGGCCAAATCTTTTTTCTTTTTTTATGATTCATATTTGTGCAAATGTTTGTGATATTCCAATTATATGCTCTCTGGGATTATGAGTCTCAATAGTAGCAGCATGTTGCAGTAGTATCTCATTAGCAGCAAACATGGTTTTGGATGAAAGGTGTTTTTGCCTGTGCATATTATATATCTGCACACTATTCCCTTGATTGAGGAAAAAAAATGGTTAGAGTTTATTTGTTTTAAAGAATTTGTAATAGGCTGCGCTTTTCAGACGTGTTTTATCAACTTCAGTGCTGGAACATGTCGCTCCCTCGGACTGAGGGATTCCGTCTTTATACACTGTCCGGGCTTCTAAATCAGTAAAAATATATAAAAGGCTTTTTTGGATCTCTTCGCTAGCTAGTTCATTAAGCTACTGTCAGGTAAAGAATGTCATCCTGCGATACTGAGGATATAGTTGAGGACATATTTACGTGCCGCAACGTGGGCATCTCACACGTTGAACGGGTATAAACATGACTGAAGGCAGAGGTTCGATTATGAATCCTGTGAGTATCGGTCATTGCATTTTCACTGGAATTTTAATTTGTGAATAAAATATTCTCATATTCTATTTTTTAGCCTACTTAATTGGTATAGTTTAGTATTGGATGATGGTCAGGATCAAGTTTGACTTTTTTGATCAATGCTCTCTTTCTTTCTTTCATTTCTTTTCAACATGCCAGCTTCTATGGCTATATTCATGGTTTAGTCATTTAAATTAGAGTTAAATAAGGTGTCTAAGATTAATTTTTCCTAAAAAAAACTAACTTTCAAACTAAATCTGGATTCAGTTGATTAAAATCCTTTTCAAAAGTATCAGCTGAATAATAAAATAAGATGTGTTGAGTATGACTATTTTCATATCGTCATTTATATTGTTACCACAAAAAAATACCATGAAATATGGTGATATAGTTTTAAGTCTATATTGCCCATCCCTACTGTCAAGTTTGCTTCGATTCGGCAGGAGTGTGGCGTATCTTGAACACTGCTGGCTGATGTGCAAGACATTCAAGCACAACACAATGTCACTCTGAAATATGTCAGCATACAGAATCAAATAACAGCCAAGAAGCAATTTCATGGGGATTTTAAAGATTGTATTAGATTCAAAAAGGTTAAATGATAAAGAGATTTGAAAAAAAAGAGTTTACAGTCCTTTACAAGGTCTTAAAATAACAAAACACCAATTGTGGAACTTCATAAAAAGACATAACTAAAAATTCTGGGTCCATCAATAAACCAGTGTTATAAATGCAGCCAGCTCCTCATGAACATGCTGTTTCTCTGGAGAGAAAGCTTTGCAGCTGGACCCTGATGATCCCAGAAAATCAGAAGCACAAAACAGTGGACATCCAGGCGTAAGATCCAGGGGAGAATGGGCAGCACTGATCATGCTCCTTTCCAGAAGGCCTCTTTTCAGTGTGAGAGCAGGCAAACGCCCCTGACTAATGAGGGTTGAAGTGTAGGCCGTTTGCAGGACCCCCAGTGGGCGGCACCCCTCCAGGCACATTCATTAGGAGATGAAACAGCGTTTCCTGGGGCGGTACAGGCGTCCACCCAGTCCGGACATGTTTAATTTAGATGCATGTGAAGAAGGGCCAGATTAGCTCTAAATCTAACCATCAGGGAGGGTAGGGGGAATCAGTGGGAGGCAGCGGCAAAGAGGTGCACAGCAATGGAGGTGAGGGAACAACTAAGCTTTAGCATAGAATAAGAAATTTTAATACGAGGCGAAACGTGTCCAAATAAACACAACAGGGAATTACTGTAATACAATCCACAACAAACAACCAGCTTTTTGTTATGCCCCTATGATCCTCCTTATAGTTTATTTAACCCTTATTGAATATTATTTGCCAGGAGGGAAAAAATATTTTGTTCTCCCTAAAGTGTCAAACCTGGGATCACTGCAATTGAAACAAGGTCCAAAACATCCATTACTAAGACCTGATTATAATTCATCAGTTTTATGACATAAAATACTAAAACATGACTACATTTCAGTGAATTCATCGCGATTCTTTTAAATAGAATTGTTAATACATGCGTCCAGTTAAACGAATATTTAAATGATAAAAATCTGTCAACAATATATAAAAAAGGCTTTTTAAAAAAAAAAAGTATTTCTCAAACAGCTGAAAAAACAGATTTTATGCAAGTTTTAATTTATATATATATATATATATATATATATATATATATATATATATATATATGTGTGTGTGTGTGTGTGTGTGTGTATATATGTGTGTGTGTGTGTGTGTGTGTGTGTGTGTGTGTGTGTGTGTGTGTGTGTGTGTATATATATATATATATATATATATATATATATATATATATATATATATGTTTCAATAATATATTAATTTGTAATTGAGTAAAAAAAAAAGCTTACGGACTTCTTTTTAGTGGAAATTTATGCGGTACTGTATCACTAATTCACATTAGTTTCACATACTTTACATCTGAGGAAACCACTCTACATGCCATGTGTTCTACAAGACCTTCACAAGTTATCTTGGCAAAACAATTAAAATGAATTGTTATCATATCGGCTAATCCTCTGCCTTTATGGATCCCCTTATTTAATAAGGCTCCCCTTTTCCTCGTTAGACATGTAGAACCAATCTCCTGTAATTAGCAGCTCCTAACCTTTGGGGGTGTAATCTCTGCTGAATCGTGGATTTGTACATCAAAGCGCACATTTCTCCCATCCTATCTGAATGCTTGAAATTACAGTCGATTTTGAAATATGCCGTTATTTGTTATAGCTTGGATGCAAACAGCACTTCCCCTCTTTATATGTCTGCCAGAATCCCGTGGGTTTGCGGTACAGAGTTCCTAATCCACTCCAGTACAATCCAAATATAGAGCGAACACTGCATTACCAAAATTCAGATGCAGGGCCAAGAGCCTTGGTGTGTACATAAAGTGGAATAGGCTTTTCTTCTTTACCGTATCATGAAAGATTCGACTTGATACAAACCACCGAAGTGATGTGAATGCTCCGGGGAGAAGAAATCAAACGTGCTTGAGATAAAGTGAGCATAGATGCCTTGATAGTTTTCAGCAACTAGCCAATAATTGAAAGTTAATTAAAGAATCAATACTCTCTGGCCCTGGTGTCTGCTTTAACAGTTTGTCCAGTGATGCTGTTAATGGACTGACGTTTAGAAGATTCTAGCGACTGCTGCCGTCCCCTTTTGCTGTCAGGGACTGGGCAAGATATATTGTGTAATAACGGAAGAGATTAAATGAAATGAGAATGAGGCACAGGGTATTTAAAAAAAAGAGAGAGAGAGAAGGAAAATGCTTCCCACACAGAGAGGAAAGGGGCATCTCCGAGCGTTCATGAGGAGAGAACCCAAAGCCTTAATTGGCTCTAATGAGAAAGTAACATATGTGGATAAGTCTCTCACTGTGGGTGAGAGAGCAGATATGGGATTCAACATCAGGGTCCACTACATCACATCCAGCTCTGTTCATCTAGCAGGTTCACTTAGGGCCACTGCCAAGGCTTTTACAGCACCACTGTCCATCCTCTATGGTCTGTGTAGCAACTGGGAGCAATTTCACTGAATTGTGTAGACAGGCCAAAATTATGAACATATGGTCCAGTAGAAAATGTCCAGCGAGCTGCCTGAAGGTAATGAGGAGAAAGGGACACTTGTAGTGTATTTCACCAGCACTGCAAGTGATGATGCGGCAAATTACGAACAAGGTTGATATTAAACTACACAACAAATTGTTGTTGTTGTTGTTGTTGTTGTTGTTATTTCAGCTGCTCCCGTTAGGGGTCGCCACGGCGGATCATTGAGTTGGCACAGGTTTTACGCCGGATGCCCTTCCTGATGCAACCCTCCCATCCGTTGAGTGCAAACCCCAGCGACTGGGGTTCTCTGCCTGGGAATCGAACCCGGGCCGGGCAACTACAGAACAAGTAATGTTAAGAAAAAAATACAAGGTTTTGTCCTACTGGGTCTTAATGAATAAACAACAGCACCGTGGAGTATTTAAAAGTAAGCAGACACCCTCTCAGGATCTCAGATTAACATCTTCTTACTTACCTTACAGTAACAGAGCTCTTCCTCCAGCGTTACACTCGCTGGTTACTAAAACTAGTTAGCGGTAAGAACTAGCGCACAAAATCTCTCACGCCACTGAGCCGGTTGCTTTTCAATGTCATGGAGCGCAATTGTCCGTGACGGCCCGGATGGAGATTCATAGCGCTGCCATGTCCATGTCTGTGAGAAGAGAGATTACAGCTGTACCAACAGCGTCTTCCAAAGTGCTCTACACATATGGGCCATGATGTCAGATTTAGTGTCTGATAGAAACATAGCGCGAGGAAACTCTGAGCGATGGCAATAACCTTGCATGTAGTGTAGCTAAGCTCATGATTAATGGGCCCGATGCCGAGGAGATGCAGGGGAGCGTTGCAGCCGGCCCCAGAGATGCGTGAGGAAGTCAGCTACTTCGCAACACTGAATACAGCGAGTGCATGATCCACTCCGTAACAAATTATATTGTCTGTTTACGATTTCTGTTGGGTTTCTTAAGGAAGACAGACAAACAGGAGGCTAATATATAGACAGTGTCACTCTTTCTCTCTCTTTCACACACACACACACACACACACACACACACACACACACACACACACACACACACACACACACACACACACACACACACACACACACACACACACACACTCATCTTTCACTTTAGAAGCCAAATGATATGTCTAATTTGCTGGGAGTCAGGTATTTTTAACTTCTCAAGCTGTCAAATAACAGGGCTTGCCTGTCAGTGCTGGTGTGTGTGTGTCAAAGGGTTGCTGAGGTTTCTTTTTTTTTTTTCGATTTGCGGTTCTCTTTGAGAGAATTAAATAACCCACATTCCATTAGCCAGGCTGACTGACAGGTCTTTTTTCCTTATCAAAACTAAAAGGAAGATAAAGAAAACAGTAAAAGAGAAGGTTGAATGAGGGTTGGTGGGAAATGAAGTCTTTTCCCAGCCATGTGAACTCTGTTTTGACATTCCCTCCTAAATAATTACAGCCCAATGAAGCTGCTTCAAAATCCCCAAATCACCCGAAAGAAAGAATCTGTTTCTCTCTACGCGGCCTGATAATTAGACAGGCTGATGCCTTATGAATGCGCTCGAAATTTTTCTAATAAGCAACGAAAGCTCACTGTTGTCTCAGGAAATCTGCCTCGGCTGTTTCAACAAAGAGGCATCTGATATTACAAACCCAAAGGTGTCAAACCCACACTCTGCACCCACTCCTCTAAAGCAGGACCCATGAGGTCCAGGAATGGTTAAAACTCTCATTCTCACACCCACAGGCACACTCTCTGGGTATTACTATCTGTGTAGGGTGCATCCGCTGGGTTGTGTATTATTGCAGGTAAATCGTGTTCCACATATATTTAAACCCAAAATATAAATCATAAAATGTATCAGAAGTCACTCTTGGAGGAATCTGCATTGATGCACAAAATATCAAAAGCACACATGAAAATGACTTTTCCAAGTCTGTCTGTCTGTCTGAAAATATCAAATCATGATTCTCAAAGACATTTCAAGGACACGCGTTTAGTATCGCAATAGATTTGCTCACAAAATGCCAGTAATACAGTAGTATTGTATTATAAACTATATATGTATGTACATATATATATATATATATATATATATATATATATATATATATATATATATATATATATATATATATATATATATATATATATATATGTGTGTGTGTGTGTGTGTGTGTGTGTGTGTGTGTGTGTGTGTATAACATTATATGTGTATAACATATAACATTTTACAATTTTAAAGATACATTTTACCACCTAATCGGCTGTTTCCTGTCAGTTTGTAATGAAATTTGTTCAAAAAGAAATAAAGAAATAAAATAAATAAAATGTTCTCATATATCAATATTTTATCATCATATCACTCTGCCCTAACTGAAATGTCAATGTTCATTAAAGTAAAATTAATTTAATGTACTCAATATAAATACAGTCATGTGAAAAAATAAGTACATATTTGGACAAGCAAACATCTGATCATCTTTGAAACAGTGCCTAACAGAGGTAATACACTATCAAACAACATAAAATTGACATTTTGTAGTATTTTTTCCATTTAAATTAACAAGACACAGATCAGTCACATGGAAAAAGTAAGTACACCCCTACATTTATCTCACCTTCAAATCCACAAAATTAGAACCAGGTGTTGAAGATTGGGTGCAGGTGATTAGAACCTGCTTAGAGAGTGCAGGTGGAACCTGTCTTATTTATACCCCTCTCATATCTAACGTCTGATGTTCCCTTTGCTTTTGAGGTGGGTGGGTGTGTGTGTGTGTGTGTGTGTGTGTGTGTGTGTGTGTGTGTGTGTGTGTGTGTGTGTGTCATCATGCCAAGGTCTAAAGAGTTGTGTAAGGCCTTCACAAAAACATTGTGGATGCCTATGAGTCTGGCAAGGGATCTAAAAAGATCTCCAAATTATTTGAAATGCATCATTCCACTGTAAGGAACATCATCTACAGATGGTGCAGATTTTAAACAACTGCCAATTAGTCCAGGACTGGCTGTCTCAGCAAAATCAGCCCAAGAGCAGACCTTCTGATGCAGAAAGAAGTCTCCAAGAACCCCAAAATTTCATCACAGGATCTGCTAGTAGGTCTCGCAGCTGTTAGTGGCAAAGTGCATGCTTCTACAATCAGAAAGAGATTGCACAAATTTGAACTGCATGCATATAAAGGCAAAGACCAGGCCTTTAGGAATAATGTGCTCTGGACAGAAGAATCAAAGATAGAGTTGTTTGGCCACAGTAACAGCAGACATGTTTGGTGCAGACCAAAGACAGCTTTTCAGGAGAAGCACCTCATACCAACAGTGAAACATGGTGGTGGAAATGTAATGGTTTGGGGTTGCTTCGCTGCCTCAGGGACTGGATAGCCTGAATTCATTAATTTAACTATGAGTTCTGCATCATTTCAAAGAGTGCTTGAAGATAATGTGAGGCCATCTGTCCAAAAGTTGATTCAACAGGATAATGATCCTAACCACACTAGCAAATCCACCAAGGAATGGCTCAAAAAGAAGAAATGGAGGGTTATCGAACGGCCTTGTCAAGCCCGGATTTGAACCCCGTTGAAATGTTGTGGGGGGATTTGAAACAGGCAGTACATGCAAGAAAACCCTCAAACATCTTGCAACTGAAAGAATATGGCATGGAAGAGTGGTCAAAAATTCCAGCAAGCCTGGTGTACGATTATGCAAAATGCCTACAAGAAGTTATTTCTGCTAAAGGGGCAATACTAGCTCCTGAGGCCAATTTAATTTGATACTTGTGGTTTTGTTCCAAGGGTGTGCTAATTTGATACTTGTGGTTTTGTTCAAGTATATCAACTTTATTAAAAGGCACTGTTTCAAAGATGATCAAATGTTTGCTTGTCCAAATATGTCAAAAAAGCCAACAATTTTTTCACATGACTATCATCATGCACTCGTTTTGGTCTCGCATTCATACACAAACACAAACTAATATATACAAACAGAAACATCCAAATATACACACACATGTTCGGCATGCTATTACATAACGGCTTGGTCATGCCTGGAGTTAAATACATGCCTGCTATTCTTGGATGGAGGGTGATGGAAATGAATGTGAGTATCTGCTCTGTAATCGAGAGGCCCAATAATGGATCGTGTAGCAAGAGCAGCTCATCTGATAGCTGTGGAAATCACACGCAGAGCTTGGAGCCAGGACACTGATGAGGGCACGGCAAAGAACTAGCTACGCTGTGCATTGATTAGCAATGGAAAATTACAGTTACAGCTGTGAGTTTGTCCTGTATAGACTAGTGATAAACACTGCAAACATTGCTGGCCTTATGGCTGTATCTACTAGCTGTAGGATTTGTTTCCTAGGCACAAATACTGAACCGTTTGCAGAGACACAAATATAGTAGCTTTAATCTGATTAGAAGTGGTCGGATTTACGTTACACCTCTGTTTAGTCATTGTGTAGACGCTTTTAAGGGAGGAACGAGCTATGAACAGCTATGAAAAAGGGCAGATTTGATGAACACCCTGCAGAAATATTACCATGAATCTTTGTGTATTATGTGTGAAGAGCATAGCTGGCAGTTTTCCACTGTGACCTTGTGTCCTTACTCGTTAACACTGATATGGGACCCCTTTCCCAATCCTAATCTTCGCTCTAGAAGAGAAAATGCACCGCACCACCGCTCTCACAGCCGCCGTTTAGAGCAACTACTATCAACAGCCTGCAGTGCATAGCAATGCTCCAAGAGCCTCCCAACTGTGTCGAAAAAGCACGATGCTTTTCTTGTTTGCACATTAATGATAAACAGATTACATAACAGGGGGGGGCAAGGTGGAGAAAGAGACAGAGAGAGACAGAGAGAGAGAGACAGAGAGAGAGAGACAGAGAGAGACAGAGACAGTAAAGGTTGTAGGGGGTTACTGGAGGTTCTGGAAAGAAGTAAGCCATGTCCACGTCCTGAAATACCATGACCAGGATTAAACCTTTCTTAAGCCACCCTTACAGGTAAGTAAGGATAAACACCATGTCCCTGAGCTCACCTCTGATTCAGCCTAATTCTACCAAAGTACTTTCCTGAACGGTTAAGGTTCATTTATCCATTCAGATATATTGCATTCAAATATTCCACTATGTAATCTCTCAAGCATTTCATTAACTGCACGCTGTATAATGCACAAGAACCTCTGCTCCGCACGAGCCAACATGATGTCATTGTGGGAGTACACCTTCATGACCTCACACTGCTGGAATATGAGAATTTATATGATGTGTGTACTGATGTGTGTCTGCATGTGAATACAGCAAACTGGTGTCTAATAAATATTCCGAAGGACGTTAGATCTAGTTTGAATATCCAACATAAACTCAGGTGCAATCGTAAATATTGCACTCATGCTCTATATCCTTGATTTAACGAAGGTTCATGTGTATAAACACATGCTAAGCTGATTGACTCACAGGGTCTACACAGGTTTGCGTCTTTCACCTAAGCAAAACGTAATGTGATGCGCTTACCTTAAAGAATAAACGAGTTGTAGTGTTTCTACATTAAAAATACAGGGTGATGTTTTATTCGAACCGTTCAATTTTGCACCCATAACACTATTTACTAAGCTTTAAAGCCACAACAGGGACAATGACATGCGCAAATTAGTACTAAGCTATTTTCAACACGACGTTGCTTTTATTCGCTGTTCCACTTGAGCTTCAGTATCAGTTTGACTCTTTTTGAAAACCGAACTTGCAGCGACTCACAAAACACGCAACAAAACCCGCTCATTTGAATTCTTTTCGAGCAATATTTTGCACGCAACATCATTAATGAAATGAACTCTTTCTAAATCACCTGCAACGCACTCACTAAAACACACACAGAAGCTGTTTGATTACAAGTGCAAATTAGTGCATGCTATTTGGAGTCTTAGTCATGTTTTGTTCTTATGATTTCTGGATTAAAAACGTACGCATTGTAAACTTGCTTTCGGATTCGAGTTTCCTTCTTTTTCCTTCGATTTAATCGCGCGGGTCTTTTTAAAGCACTGGGAGATACCTCACATGCTTATTACACTTTAAAGGTTACAAGAGAGCACACCCTGTCCAGGTATCATCTAACCTGGATCCAGTTCCTACAACCAAAGAAACAAGATCTCCAGTAACATCCTTCTAGATTCCACTCCTAGCCCTCCGTCAATGGAATACATCTTACAAACTTACATACACACTCACTGGTTATTTTATGAAGTAAAACTTCCATAAGTTACTTTATAGGTCTACACTGACTACCTGCAGTCCATGTGTTGCTTTGTACCATGTCAGTCCAATTCAACCTCATCTATCAGTGGACACGGACCACTACAAGACCACTGCTGACCAGACATTGATAGTGTGGTGGATCATTCTTATCACAGCAGTCACATCAATAACATTCATGGCATGGAGGTGTTTGATAATCATAAGGAGTCTTTATTGGGCACATATCAATCATACACATTTACAACAATCTTTTCTTCATATACACCCCAGCATGCCAGGAAGTTGGGGTCAGAGCGTAGGGTCAGTCATGATATGGTGCTCCTGGCGTAACAGTTGCAGCCTGTTTGTTGCACAGATGTGCGTAGTGCTTGCTTTTGATCAAAATATTTTGATCAAATATGAGTAGCCCACATGGCAGTGGATTCTCGGATACCCTGTCTGGCCCGGGACAACTTTCCCATCTGTCCCTCAGTGCAAATCCACTCATTTTGCAGGTATTAAATTTGCTGCCTCATTGATCAGTAGGAATGGAGCCACCACAAGGGATGATATTATTTGATCATCCTCAGCACAGCACTGACACTAGTATCAGTGTGCTTAGTGCCTTCTTCCGAGGCTGCTGGACAAAAGAGCGTCGCTGAAGAATTCAAACACTGTCCACACTTACTGGCCACTTTACTGCATACCTTCTTGATAAAACATGAACGAGTACAGTTAGAGACCATAACTCGTCTTACACACAGTCGCACAAACATCTTTTCAGGGTGTTGCTACCCAATTTATTTCTATTCTATTCTTTCTACTTCTTTGCACTTAAATTACAGTGGAGGTCGCAATGGGGGCTCTGATAACTCAGACTGCGACGCAAATCTCCTGACGTGTTTGACAACAGCACTGCCTGGCTGTAATTGGCATAATTGCCAGGTTAGAGTGCGAAAAACAAAAGCGATCTGAATGTGGCGAGACAAGGACTGGGGATCTGGAAGCAGCGCCATGGATGATGTACGTAAGTAATGGTGGCGGGGGCAGGGGCCTGCAGTGGGGTAAACGAGGATGGGGTGGCATTGTGGGGGGGCAGCTGGCTGATAAAAATGTCTGCCTCTTATCTCCGCTATGCATATGAAAGGCTTATGCTGTCTCGGTGACAGACTCTGTACGCCTTTTCTTTGTAGGATTCACCAAGGTATGCTGGAGTGGTGAAGAAGAAAGAGAGACACAGAGAGAGAAGGAAAGAGGAGGATGTATGTAATAAATGCGCAGATCCAAGAACACGTAGGTGTGTGTTTGTGTGAGGAAGTTTGCGTTAGGCAGAGACAAAAACCAAGAGAATATAAGACAACCAACTGTGAATACAGTCACCAGCTGGAAAGATTAAAAAAAAAAAAAAAAAAAAAAAAAAAAAAAAAAAAAAAAAAAAAAACGATTTTCTTCTGTCGGAGCACTGCGCATTCCCACAACAAGCTCCAATCCCTCCTTAATCTGAAATGAATACTTAATTCACGACATAATATAGCATCTATAATTACAATAATGAGGAAGGATATTTGAAGAGCCAATCGTTTGTAACTTGATTTCAAAGCCAGGCTGTGGGGGTTATTAATCTCTTCACGTACTCGGTGCCTCGTTTCTTTTGTTTTCTCCCATTTCATTTCCTTCCCGAAATAAACAAGGTGATGCTTTGAGCTACAGCTGTATCATTTGTCAGTGCAGCAAAAGCATTTATCTATAAATTTATTTTCAATTTGAGACACGCTGCCATAATGAAAGCCAAATCGAGAGTGGAGAGAAGATTATTTTAATTAGCCACAACACTGGCTGCCTGGCAGGCTGTAGGAGGGTAGGCTACGCCGCAATAAAAGATGAAGTAGCAAAAGCCGTGCTCTAATCACATCAGGTAAGTTTCCGACTCCTTCTACAGTACGGTCATGCTGGAGGTGGCTGCGCATGTAGGAGTACCGAGAAGATTACACACTGTACCATGCCCTCCCTGACCTGCCCGGTGCATCCAGCATTTATGAGAGCAGCGGAAGCTCAAGTCAGCCACTTACAGCTCCCATAATGTATTAGACACACTTCACACTCTGTAATATCTGTAAAGACGTGTTGCCTCCTTAGAAAACAGTTTAATCTGATTTTTATTTACTCACGCATCATGCCCAATAATGTCAAAATTAAGATCTAATAATGGAAAAGAAAAAGAAATGATAATAAAAATAAACAGCCCTAAATCCCCTAGCAGAGCCTCTTCTGTTGTTTCTCAGACTAGTGTTGGTCCACATGGTATTGAGAACATTCTGCCATGCCGCATTTGATTATTCACAAATTGGCTCTTGTTCCTGCTAAAGAGATCTCCCTGGACAGCTTGGTGCATCTTCATTACGCATTGTGTAATTCTATACCCTACAAGCTTTTATAGGAACACAGGTGACAGATAAACAAGACAAAAACAAATCGAGTATGGTGGACACGCTGGCTGGGTTGATGTAGGCCAGTCGTATGTGTGGAAGCAGGTCACTGGGGTGTTAAGAATAAGCGACAGACACTGAAATGCAATATACGTCATGCGTACTACAGAAAAAAAGGCCTCTGTAAAAATCGGCATCCCATTTAAAAAGAAACGACACAATCGTCCAAATAATAAAACATTCTTTTGTCTTTTGGTTCTCTGTGATGGACTGGGTTACCATCATGCCCAGTACTCCTGGGAGAGGCTCTGTACCACCATGATCATGACTGTGATAAAGCAGTTACTGAAGATGAACGAATTGACGATTGGTGCCATAAAATGACTATTTACACTGGTTTGGTTTTTCAGATATTGTACATAATTTTTATATTTTCATGAAAGTTTAGAGCCAAAAGTGACATCAAAATGCATTAAACCGTATTCAATTCAAAATCAAGTTAAATTACTCCAGTCAGCTTCATAATTATTGCCACCCTTGGTAAAGAGGGCGTTTTTATTTTTTTATTTTAATTCTGCACCAAAGGTGTCAATTATTATGGAGCTAATTCTCTCATTTGTTTGTGCTCTGGAAAGAACCGTGAGAGTTTGATTTTTTTCTGACATTAGACATTCAATTCACTGTGACCTAAAGCTTGGCTGTTGCATGCTGCTAATATACATGATACATACTTCTATAGCACAGACACTACCTCATTTTCAGTAAGTACTTTATCCCGATCAGGTGGACACTGAGAATCATCTCGGAACATCGTCTGGGAACATCTGTGCGTGTAGTGGGAAGACACCACGTGTGCGAGGCCAGAATATCGTGCACCGTGTACCCATATATTCACTCACTCAGTCATACCTAGAGGCAATTTATGTTAAATTAAAAACCACCTATTAGCATGGAGGAAATCGGTGAACCCAGAGGAAACCCACACAGCCATGGTGAGAACATGCAGAGAAATGCTGAGTTTCTATTAGACACCCTGAGCTCAGGGTCAAACCCAGGGCCCTGGAGATATGACATGGGAACGCTACCCACTGCGCCACTGCATACGGCATACACATGATATAGCCTCACGGTGCCAGTGGAGACCATTCTCATAAAGCCATGACGGTCTCTCCCCAATGTGATTAGAGATCTGGTACGGTTTGAACGAGGTTCGGAAGGCAACCCCTCAAATTCAGTGCTCCACTACTATGTGAAGACGAACGACACGGCAGTACAGCCAGCTTCATTAGACATTAAAGTGACCGCTGCCTCACATCCCATCATTAATGCTTTCCACAGGTCTCTTAGAGGAGATACCTATAAAACTCGGAGATATGAGGCCCTTACATCCTGACTTCAACCAGAGACTCTGATTAAACAACCTGCTGCTGCAGAGTTCACCGGGAAATTATATGAAAGAGAATTTTTTATTTGCTGTGAACTGCTTCCCATGCTATCCTGGGCTAATTCTCTGAAGAGCAGCTGATTTCTGGAGGTGAGAAATGGAAGAGGAAGAGAGATAACAGATAATAATGCCTCTCTGACAGGACTACCACAGTTGATAAAAGTCAGGAAGCTCTGACAAGAATCCCACATTAAGGGTGGGAATTGTAGTGTGTAGACTGTTTAGCTGTAATAAGGCATTTAAGAGTATATTCATTTGTTTTTGTGTGTTTTTTCCTCAGATCGTGGCTTTGCGCATTTACTTCATGGCATACACATCACCCTACACCAGTAAGTGCTTGTTTAGGTTATATACAGCTGTATACAGGGTGCTCCAAATATAAATAGATTATATCGTTCCAAATCTGAATATATACATTTCAATGGGATTCAAATCTGGGCTTTGACTAGGCCATTCCATAACCCTCCATTTCTTCTTTTTGAGCCATGTGAAATTTAGTTTACATGTTAGGTGCTAGGCAGAAGTATTGAGAACTCAAGTCACATGACAAATATTTGCTGACTTTCAACTTGACTTGACATAAATCAGACAAGACTTGGGACTCGACTTCGACGTCAATTACTTGTGACTTCACTTGGACTCGAGCTCTTTGACCAAAGATTAAAAATGATTCATTTAACAGCGTGCAGTGAATCTACTACTCTTCCCCCCCAAAACAAACAATTCATTTTCAGCAAATCCACATCAATCTTCTTTCCCAAGGTTCAACCAGGCAGACAGCGTATCTACTTGCACTAGACAACAACTAGACAACGTTGAAGGAACACTCGTTCAAAGTGCTTCCTTGATGACAGAAGCACTTTGAGGTAGCCATGCTAAAGGAGTCAGTAGCCTTTGCTTAAAAGGATCACGTGGAATGGAAACGGTTCAGGAATACAGGAACTATACAGGAATATCAGGAACTGAAATATTCCGTTTTTATTGGTGTGCATCTCTCAAATATGCATATATTTCCAGAGTTATAAAGTTTAACTAGAAAGTGATGAACACCAGTTTTAAAAAGCTGACATGATTTATGTAACTCTACCATACTAATTATTACTCTGGTCTTAAATGTGGTAAACAGCACATTATGAAAAGATGGGAATTGGATTTGTAACAGATTTTTTCTGGAACTGGAAAATTTTAAAACATATAGAGACTTGACTGTATTTTTGTTAGGATTCATTTTCATTATATTGCTACTTTATACATTATTACATGTAAGCAATTTTAGTGTGAAAGAGTTTCACTGAATAATATAATGCAGTGATTTTGTGCAGGGCCTCAGTAACAAAATAAAATCAATTTTTACAGCTTAGTAGCTTTTAAAGAAAAAATCTCAAGCTTTTAGTATCAGTATCGGAAAAGAAAACATGGTATTGTGCCATTTCTAGTCTCTACACATTGAATGAGAGGTTATATATGGCAGGATAAGATGAAACCACAGTTATAGTTCTTTCACTTTTGTGTGTCAAACAGTAAACGGTATCAAATTGCGAGTAGGAAGTGAAAAGTCGGGAGTGAGGAACTGAAGAAACGTAGGACCACACATTCCATCGGACTGGTCATGCAAGCCAGTCGTTTGGATTTGCCGTATTATCATGTCCAACCTAATCTGCATAGAACTGAGAAAATCTCAATAAACGTCTCGTCACGTTACTGCTGTGTCGCTTGCCGCAGTAATTTCGGCTCCGTTTTGACCGCATCCGTAGAAAACGAATGGTTGACGTCACTTTATCGCTTGCTAGTGAGAACATAAAGTAAAGTGAAAATGGACTTGGTACAAACACATGAAATTCTCCAATACAAAGATAACAAACGTACACACAGTGAGGGTGTTACAAAGCATCCAAAGCCCTAATCACTGTCAATTAAAGACTGACAATTCGCTCTAGGAAATAAACTCAACTCTTTAACTGCCTCAACTCTTCCGTTAACTCTGTGATAGCAGCTGGTGCAACCAGACGGCTGTCCGTCAAGGCTGGGAAGGAGCTGACAGCAGGAGAAAATGTGCACTTCTCCGATAAATATTTCATGCAAACTAATGCAACACAGGACACTTCCCTACTGGCCAGAGGGAGGGGAAATGAGAGCAAGTAATTATTCAGGCAACTGAAGCCCAGAAATGATGGAGATTGCGGAAAGCAGGGATATTTAGCCCAGCTAATGAAGGCACATGTTCAGAGATTGGGCTCAGGTGTGTATATGTATATGAATTCCTGCCTGCGCAGGCAGTAGGTCCTGATAAGGCAAGATTACACAATGATGTTTCCAGCATACTGAGCAAAAAGCTCACTAGTCCCTCTCTACAGGAACGGTCTAAACCCTGGTCTCTCTCTCAATCTCTCACTCACTCTAACTCACCATCTCTCTCTCTCTGAGACCCGGGGGGGCAGGAGACTAGCCTCTATGTATAAAATGTGGAGCTTTCTGCAATATGGCACTGAAATTACTATCTCAAGCACTGTGTTATCAATCGTCAAACCACACTGAACTGTATCGGAAATAAAGAAGATCCAGCACTCATTAAAAAGATGAAAAAAATCAAAATAAATAAATAAAAGCTCAACTGAGGGACAAAAGCCTGTGTTAAGATCTATTAAAATCTCGCTGCTGTTATCACTTGATAGATACCATTTTCCTCCTATGTATGTATCCCTCTAAGGGGACAAGCGGATATAAACCGTGCCAGTAAAGTTCCCTCCACAGCATAACAGATCCACTGGACTCCCTCGCTATAGAGGTCAAGCATTCAGGTAGGTAATGTTCTTTTGGTGTACGTGCACTCGCAAACTTGTGTAGGATGACTCATCTGACCACATCACTTATCCCCAATCCCCCCCAACAACACACACACACACATCTCTATAGCCCAGTGGATGGCATTACTCTCTCCCTTGTCCATCCGAGCAACACTAAGCAATCACAGGCGAACGTGAGCTCATGTATGCAGAAGAGGGCAGACAGCCATTTCATTCGAGTGTGTTATGCTGCCATGTGATGCAGAGCTTGAGCAGAAAAGTTAAAGCTGCAGTCAGCCTCCCTAGTCAGTAGCTCTCACATGACAGGAGAAAGCTAGCTAGTAGCTTTTCTGTTTTTCCTTATACATCACAATAATGCACACGAATCACAGTTAATCAATGGGTGCTTTCAACCCTATTCCCTTTCCCATAGATCTAAATGCAGCTGTCACTGTTCGTATCGATACACAGCCAGGCTTTGTTCTCCTGGTAGCCATGCCCCAATAATAAACCCTCTGTCAAAGTCACTTAGATCCTTTCCTCTTGGCATCTTGATCCAAAATCGAGTTAAACTGGGACTGCTCGATATTTGTATCAATACAGTTGTCACAGTCCATGGCAGGCGTTTAACTGCTTCAGTGTTAGCATGCATTCCATCTGTTTCTCCAGCTTTTCCTCTGTTTGGACTCTCACAATATGCGTACTGTTCACTAAATTTACCATACTATGGTGTGTGTGTGTGTGTGTGTGTGGGGCGGGGGTGGGTGTATTAGGGGGTCAGGGTGGAACTGATGGATAAAAACAAAACACAAAATTGTTGCGTCTGTTAAAACCGCTGAGGATGAACGATACTGGAGTACTACCTACTACATGTCACAAACAACATTAAACGTACAAGCATGTAATGCTGGGACGTTCCGTAAAGTGGAAAGTCTGCTATTCTCTTCATTACACTTTCAATATTAGCCATGTGATCATTGGAGTATAAAGATCTGTCTTTCATCATCCCATTGTCCTTAATTGTCACTAATGCCTTACCCAAATTTAAAATCAATGCTCAGATGGGATG